>NC_053492.1:102446298-102710910 GCF_905171775.1 Rana temporaria | reverse complement strand
TGCTGAAATTACCCAGCAAGAGGGAGATCTGTGTGGCAATTAAGAGCCTTAAAGTTGGCTATGCTGAAAGACAGAGGAGAGACTTTTTAGGGGAAGCCAGTATCATGGGGCAATTCGATCACCCGAATATCATCCGACTGGAAGGAGTTGTCACCAAATGTAAGTGCAGTTTTTGATAATGAAATATTGTATGCACAAGCTGATAGCACAGGCTTCCACAATGGCTTGTTACCTTTTTAAATAATGAAATCTACCTGGAAAACATATATGACAAGAGATAAAAGAGGATCGGACCCTGGATGACTTTCTAAGAGGAGGGAGAAGATAGAACTTTTATTGTGGAACGTAGGATATTAAATATAAGTTATTTCACCAAAAGCAACCCAGGGAACTTTTAACATAGATAGAGGACAAATGCAACAAAATGGCCCTTTCATGGTAGAATGGATTTTTGAAGGCTTAACAAAGTGTGCCAAGATGTCAAAGTAATTGGTGGACATGGTGTAAGGTGGGTGTTAGTAAAGTAAATGAATTATTGGGACTATTGGGATTGTGCTGGAATATTACCCTCTGCCTGGGGCTGTGATTGCAGATCTGGATGTGGGTTAGTTATATAAAGCCCACCAAGTGTTAGTGACTGCGCGTTTCACTCTGAGCAATGTCTCAAATATAAAGTATATCCGCTCTGGGCCTTCCAACCCAACAGTTATAATAAACACTGGCCCAAGGGGAAATGTTCCTCCGCCCAGCCCTCCCCAGATCCAAAGACTTTCTAACTTGTTAGAAAACCTTTAGGAAATAAGTAGTGATGAAAATGGATTTTCTAAGGACAAAAAGGAATTTAGGATAAGTCTTAGAGATGATTGTTACAAGTAGCAATCATATGAGGATGCTGAGAGTGGGCAGGTGTCAACCATCCATAATTCCTGGAGAAACATCTGTCTAAGGTCAAATTACGGTTATTGCCACCCATTACACAATTACAGTAATCATTAAAAACTATTTCCTACCTAAGCTTTGTGAATGTCTCTGATCATAAAAACTCCACATGGCATGAAAGTCTAAAAGCATCCTTATCTTATCACTTTATTGATGTTTTTATGATTAGAGCAATCCACAGAACTAGAGATGCTCTGCAGAATAATGAAGAAGCTGCTTCCCATGCTTTGCTCGCCATGGCAGAGGTAGCCCAAGTGGAAACTCGTAGGACGCGTGGCTGCCTCGCTTCGCTCGGCAGCTTTATAAAAAACATTTGCGCAATGGACGCGCAAAGCGCAAGACCCTTTTCTCCGACTTGTTCATTCCCCGACTTAGTTGGGGTAGGCAGTACACTTTGGTGGGTTGGGTCAGCCACGCCCTGTGACCTTTGACCTTTGGGAACCCACCTTCTGACCTTTGACCTTTGTGGGAGGTCCCTGTTCCAATTCCTAAATCCTAGCCATATTCTTCAATGGGAAACCCTAACCCTAACCCTAATCCTAACCCCAACCCTAACCCTAATCCTAACCCTAACCCTGACCCCTAACCCTAAGCTGAACTCTAACCCTAACCCTAAGCTGAACCCTAACCCTAGCTGACCTTTGACCTATGAACTTAAACCCTAAGTGCATCTCCACTTAGTGATTCTCCCCACCCTAAACCCGTACCTTTCCCAGATCCCGCGCCGTTTGTTGGAAAAAAACATAAGTGCATCTCCACTTAGTAACTCTCCCCACCCAAAACCCCTACCTTTCCCAGAACCCGCTCGGTTTGTCGGAAAAAGTGGAAATTTTTTTTTTTTACATTAAAGGGGTTGTAAGGGTTCGTCTTTTATTTTCTAAATAGGTCCCTTTAAGCTAGTGCATTGTTGGTTCACTTACCCTTTCCTTCAATTTCCCTTCTAAATGTTTTTTTCTTTGTCTGAATTTCTCACTTCCTGTTCCTCCTCAGTAAGCTGTTCTGGCTGACTAACCCCCAGCCAGAACGGCTCGGATGATGGGGGCAAGCTTACCTAGGAGGAACAGGAAGTGAGAAATTCAGACAAAGAAAAACATTTTTTAGAAGGGAAATCGAAGAAAAGGGTAAAGCCCTGTACACACGATCGGATATCTGATGGAATATAATCCGATGGATTTTTTCATCGGATATCCGATGAAGCTGACTTTCATCAGTCTTGCCTACACACCATCGGTCAAGAATCCGACCGTGTCCAAACGCGGTGACGTAAAACACTACGACGTGCTGAGAAAAATTAAGTTCAATGCTTCCGAGCATGCGTCGACTTGATTCTGAGCATACGTGGATTTTTGACCGATAGACTTCCACACAGACGATCGTTTTTTTCTTTTTTTTATCCATAGGAAGATTTTAAAACATGTTCTACTTTTTTTCACTGATGGAAAACAAACCGATAGGGCCCACACACGATCGGTTTGTCCGATGAAAACGGTTCATCGGTCCGTTTTCATCAGACAAACCGATCGTGTGTACAGGGCTTAAGTGAACCAACAACGCACTAGCTTAAAGGAACCTATTTAGAAAATAAAAAACTAACCTTTGCAACCCCTTTAAAGGCATAGCCCATCTTTAAAAAAAAAGAATACATGCGCCAAAAATGATACAATGAAAATTGTGCATTTATAACATTTTTGCATTCAGGTCTGCAGAGCAGGTGCAATACACAGGCTCTAGCATTGTTTACCCTCAGTCCCAGGTCCCAATAGAGGTACAAGCCTTCTGTCATACGGCTAGAGGAAGATGTGAATGAACTACCTTAAAGTCCAAAGCCCTGTACACACGGCCCAGAATCTCGTCAGGAAAAAAACTTTGTTTTTCCTGACGAGATTCTTGGCAAGATTCTCTTGCCGGCCGAGTGTACGCACAGGCCATTCAAAAGAACCCCCATTCTTTTGAATGCCACGAACGCGGTGACATCATCGACTACGACGAGCATGCGCTCGTCACATTCACTGCCGTTGCCGCCATCTTGCTTGACCCTACCTATGCCTTGGAAGCTACTACGCATGCGTCAAAGTCATTTCAAGCATGTGCGGATATCCATGGAGAGGTAAGTATACACACGCTCAGGTTTTTTGGCAGGAAAACACTGCCAAGAATCTCACGACGAGAAAATAGAGAACAGGTTCTCTACTTTTCTCGTTAGATTCTGGGCAGTTTTCTTGATGAGAAACCACAAAGCCTCGTACACACGCACAGTTTACTCGGCAACCGTGCGTGTGTACGAGGTGTGTGTACAATATGAAACAAGGTCTAAAAAGTGCACTGTGCCTACATTCAGACATGAACATTTTACATGTACAAGAAACAGCTGCCGCAATGCCGTAATTTGCACTACACCTCAACTTTCTGCCACTCTCAGTAATTACTACCAGTATCTTTATTTCCTAAATAGCTCTGACTCAAAGCCTCCAAAAGTGCAAGCTAGTTGTTCCCAGGCTCTGAACACATCCTCTCTTCATCTATCAGAGAGCCAGTTACATGGCACAGAACCCGCAAACTCTGTTAAAGGTTAATCGAATGGAGTCTCATTTTTCACTGTTTCCTAGATTGCATTAACAGTTTACTGACTTTTTTTAACTTGTTGCCTGAAGTTGCTCTTTAATGCAGTATAACCAGAAAACTAAAACATGTCATGTACAAAATGATCTGCTATTGCTTTGAGAAAATACATTAACCACTTAAGCCCCGGACCAATATGCAGCCTAAAGACCCAAGGGGTTTTTACAGTTCGGGACTGCGTCGCTTTAACAGACAATTGCGCGGTCGTGCGACGTGGCTCCCAAACAAAATTGGCGTCCTTTTTTCCCCACAAATAGAGCTTTCTTTTGGTGGTATTTGATCACATCTGCGGTTTTTAGTTTTTGCGCTATAAACAAAAATAGAGCGACAATTTTGAAAAAAAAGCAATATTTTTTACTTTTTGCTGTAATAAATATCCCCCAAAAACATATATAAAAACATTTTTTTTCCTCAGTTTAGGCCGATACGTATTCTTCTACCTATTTTTAGTAAAAAAAATCGCAATAAGCGTTTATCGATTGGTTTGCGCAAAATTTATAGTGTTTACAAAATAGGGGATAGTTTTATTGCATTTTATTTTTTTTATTTTTTTTTACTACTAATGGCGGCGATCAGCAATTTTTTTCGTGACTGCGACATTATGGCGGACACTTCGGACAATTTTGACACATTTTTGGGACCATTGTCATTTTCACAGCAAAAAATGCATTTAAATTGCATTCTTTATTGTGAAAATGACAGTTGCAGTTTGGGAGTTAACCACAGGGGGCGCTGTAGGAGTTAGGGTGCACCTAGTATGTGTTTACAACTGTTTGGGGGTGTGGCTGTAGGAATGACGTCATCGATCGTGTCTTCCCTATAAAGGGAATGACGCGATCGATGCGCCGCCATAGTGAAGGACGGGGAAGCCGTGTTTACACACGGCTCTCCTCGTTCTTCAGCTCCGGGGAGCGATCGCGACGGAGCGGCTATAAACAAATAGCCGCGCCGTGGTCCCGGATCGCTCCCCGAGCGGACCCGACCTCCGCATGTAGCGGGGGGGGTCCCGATCGGACCCCCCACCCGCTAATAGGCGAGGACGTACCCATACGCCCATGTGCCTGTACGTGCCATATTGTGGACGTATATGTACATGGGCTGGTCCTTAAGTGGTTAAAACTATTTATTTCAGAGATAGAATTGTATTCTTCTGTATAGGAGTGGACTCCGTGTTTTTTTCCCTTAAGCCTTGTTCACACGCACGGTTTTCTTGGCTAGAAAGCTTCTGGCAGCTTTTTCGCCGAGTGTACACCATGCGTGTGTACGAGGCTTTGAGGTTTCTCATCAAGAAAACTGCCTAGAATCTAGACGAGAAAAATAGAGAACCTGCTCTCTATTTTCTCGTTGTGATTCTCGGCAGTGTTTTCCTGCCGAGAAACCCAAGAGTGTGTATACTTACCTGTCACTGTGGAAACCTGCGCATGCTTGAAAAGACATAGACGCATGTGCGGTAGCTTCCAAGGCATAGGTAGGGTGTAGCAAGATGGTGGCGATGGCATTGAATGTGACAAGCACATGCTCGTTGTAGTCGATGACGTCAAAAGAATAGCGGTTCTTTTGAATGGAGTGTGTGTACACTCGGCCAGATTCAGGTGCTCAGACCTGTATACATGCAGCATCCACGATGCTTTGCTGCAATGCAGCTGCAAAAATGAAACAGCATGTCACTTTTTTTGCAGGTGGTAGCATCGCCATGCGGTAGTGGTACAGTGGTTCATCATTTTAAGGGTTAAAGAAGGCTGGAAGAAGGCAACATATCACCATCTCTTTTCCTGTCAAAGGCCCTTTGCAATGTAAACCCTGCAGATCGCTGGCAGTAAGACCTCATGCATGAATGAGCCCTTAGGTTGTTAGTTGTGGAGAAATGATCACAGCTGAGTAACTTGAAGGAAACAAGACTTTACATTGCTACCTATAACCAAATACCAACTAGAAATAGTTAGAAGATAAAAGTGGAAAATTGATTGGACACAGCTGATCACATGGTAAAGGGCTGCTGTGATTGGTCCAGGGAGCACGCAGGGAGCGTGGTTCCGGAAGGAGGTCCATGAATGCCCTCCCAGAATGGGACAGCCACACTGTAGCCATCTTTTGTCTATAGCGTGGGCATGGAATGGTTAATAATGGATTAAATAGGTTGTTGAGTGTTTGTTATCATGTTAACAGGTAATTCCAGCTTACACATATATAAAAATCAAAAATTAAACATAGTTCAACCACTTGGTAGATAACAGACAGTTATTAACTGATACTGTATTCGGTGTATAACACTATCACCAAATAAAACATAGCTATATCTGGTGCTGTCCACGTGACCGAACCAAGCAAATAAGAGAGGGGGAAGGAAAGAACCTTCCAAGCTAGTCACTTAGGTAGGACAATTTGTTTATTGTAAAATTCAGCTTTATTGTAGAAAAATGCACTATACAAAAATGCCCAGTGAATTCCTTCACCAACCAATATTATTTACATATTGGTTGGTGAAGAAATACACTGGGAATTTTTGTATAGTGCATTATTGTACAATAAAGCTGAATTTTACAATAATCAAATTTTCCTACCTAGGCTTATACCGGGTAGTTTGTAAACAATATAAAATTCATGGAATTCCCACATGGTGATAAATATGCCATGAAGCAAATGACACTATACTATGATATACATTGAGATATACATATACCGCCATATTGTATCTGTAGCTGTAGTTTGATTTTGTACCATGAGATGAGCTATAAAGTTATTGCCATTCATACATTTCTGCTCTGTAAAGTCTCACAGTCCAAAAGTTTTCAGGTATGTTTAGTTTGGTTTATTGTCATTTAAAGCTTTGGGCAAGCAAGGAAGGCTCGGAGTAAAGGAGAGAAAAGACATGGGCGGAGGGCCGGCATGACAGGGGTTAAAGGGGCTTGGGTCAAGTAGGGGTTTCAGCCTAGTCTGACAGGAAATATAAGTGGTGGGACTCATTTGATTGGTGTCTAGGACATGAACAGGTGGAGCTTCAGGGAGTAGCCAAGCTAGGGTTTTTTATGGATTTTGGTTCTGTGGTCCCCCCTCCCCTCCTTTTCTAAGGAAGTTTTCTTGTTTTATTTGTCATGGCAGCAAGCAGGGTACGAGGTCCTGGTAGGTTAGTATGAGGCAAACATATACTTTGTAGGGACCCGTCTGAGGTAAGGCTCCCAGCATTTGGTATGTTGGTATCTGCGACTGGTTGTCTCTGAGTCGGTACTGTGGTGGCTGGAGGCCTAGGCTCAAGAAAAACTGGGTTAACATGTTATTTACCTTCTTTGTATACAGTTTGTTAATAAAAGGCTGCTATGGCCATTTAATTCCAGCTTGTGGTCATGTGGTTATTTATAAGGGATGAAGGGAGTGATGGTCAGAGCAGAATTGAGACAGATCATCTTTAATACCCTAGTCATGTGAAGGCAGGGCCCTGGGCACCTAAATTCACTTACCCAGCACTGACAAAAGGAATGGGGTCATGCAAAACGTGATCTAGTTACCTCAACTAATAGAGGTAGCAAACCATGATCAGCCTAAAGTGGGGGGAGGAACTAGCTTAGTGATAGCCAATGACAGGAGGCCTGTCAGGATGTCTTCATTATGTTGTATAGTGTAAACAGAGCTATTTGTCTGACAGTTAATACTTGTGAAAGTCAGGAATTATTAAGAAAACACTTAAAATGGTTGAAAACCCCATTTATGAATAATGAACTAAGCACATATATCTGTAGTGTTTACTTGTCTCTCTCCAAAGCTCTAAGTGACATTTTCTCTGGTGCTTTGTTCCTCTGTTATCAGGATGAGTAACTTCTGACAAGCTCTCCAACACATGAGATAACATGAGTTGAAAATTTGTGTCGGGAAGGGAGATAAGCAGAAATCTTATCTATTCAGAATACAGCTCTGCATCTTCCTTTGTTTCTCTGCCTATGTGGAGAGGGGCGTGTGTTCCTCTCCTACAATCAGCTGTCACACAGTGTAAGTCCACTCTCCCCACCCACCCCTATGTGCTGCTGAAACATGAAGAAATATTTTTAACATAATCTGCATTATTCAAAGGGTGTAGAGAGGGGAAGACAGCAGATATACAAGTAAAACGTATGTTTTGTTTCATATATGTGTATCATCTGAGGCTGTTCACTTCACCGTGTATTTGTGAGGGTTTTCAAACACTTTAAAGCTCAACCTCCACTTTAAAAAAATAAAATAAAATATGATGCCATGCAGTAGTAAAAAAACAAACAAACAAACAAACAAACAAACAAAAAAACAGCTCTAAGGCCCCGTACACACGACCAGTTTCCTCGGCAGAATTCAGCTTCCGACCAAGTTTCTGGCTGAATTCTGCAGAGAAACCCGGCCGTGTGTACACTTTCGGCCGAGGAAGCCGACGAGGACCTCGGAGAGGAAATAGAGAACATGTTCTCTATTTCCTCGTTGTTCTATGGGAGAACTCGGCCCGCCGAGGTCCTCGGCGGCTCCAGGACTGAACTGGCAGAGGAACTCGATGTGTTTGGCACGTCGAGTTCCTCGGCCGTGTGTACGGGCCTTACTGCAGTATCTCCGGCACTGTCCCCCCACTGAATCACTTGTATGTGATACAGTGACTATACTACCCCTAAGTTAAAGGGGTTGTAAAGGAAAAAAATTGTTTCCCTAAATAGTTTCCTTTACCTTAGTGCAGTCCTCCTTCACTTACCTCATCCTTCCATTTTGCTTTTAAATGTCCTTATTACTTCTGAGAAATCCTCACTTCCTGTTCTTCTGTCTGTAACTACACACAGTAATGCGAGGCTTTCTCCTTGGTGTGGAGAAAGCCTCTTGAGGGGGGAGGGGGCGAGCAGGCAAGTCAGGACGCTCTCTACTTTTCAGATAGAGAAAGGAGCTTTGTGTTAGTGGGCGTCCTGACACTCCTGATCGTCCCCCGTCCCCCCCTCAAGAGGCTTTTTCCACACCAGGGGGAAAGCCTTGCATTACTGTGTGGAGTTACAGACAGAAGAACAGGAAGTGAGGATTTCTCAGAAGAAATAAGGACATTTAAAAGCAAAATGGAAGGATGAGGTAAGTGAAGGAGGACTGCACTAAGGTAAAAGCAGTTTAGGTGAAAAAAAATATTTCCTTTACAACCCCTTTAAATAATTCCCAGTGTCATTCAAACCACTTACTGTTAATCAAGAACCCCCATGCTCCTTGGCGAGTGGGGCAACGTGTTTAGGTGAGAGAAGTTTGTAATGCAAAAACTAAAAAAGCTACTCTTAGCAAAAAATGCTGCAATAAAAGGTGTTTTTGGAAGGAATTTATTTTTAAAAAAATACATAATTTTAAGTCAGGGACCTAACATGTGTAAAGTGCTCTACTTGCAGTGTTTTTCATTTTATACGTTATTTTTATTCACTTTCAATGAGCCTTTGTTAGAACATGTAACTACTCATGGACAAGTCAGTTTGCTAGCCTAGCCAACTTCCTTCTTGCACATCATAGCCCTCTCCAATTCTGTTTTGTGTCCTCTACTGTTACTGGCCAAGCTCCTCTGCCTCTCCTTCAATGCTCTACTGAATCTTTTATGCTGCTAACTGTGAGTCTAGCCGAGTCTGTCTGAGCAAAAAAATTATCATTATGACAGTTTTTTGTGGGTGAGTGTATTATTGTTACAATTACTGTATTTCCTAGTCTCCTGTGATGGCTAACACGTTTTTTCACACGTACAAGTGATTCTGAATCAGGTTGCAGTGACCCAGAACAGCAGAGAATAGCGGCTGCATTGCATGCCCCTTTGGGAATAGTATATGTCTCTATGATCGTTACACTGTGTTTTATAAACCTGTATTCATTTAAGAATTAAATACTAATCTAAGGAGAGAAGAACTTGTTGGAATAAAGCGTTTAAATTCCCCCTTTGAAAAAAAAAATCACATTCATTCAATTGTAAATTAGCCAACATTCTCTAACAGTCTTGCTTAACCATTTCAGCCCTGAAAGATTTTACCCCCTTCCTAACGAGAGCAATTTTACAATTTTAATGTGTTGCTTTAACTGACAATTGTGCAGTCGTGCGATGCTGTACCCAAACAAAATTGTGTCCTTTTTTTCCCCACAAATAGAGCTTTATTTTGGTGGTATTTGATCACCTCTGTGGTTTTTATTTTTTGTGCTATAAACAAAAGAACAATTTTGAAAAAAAAAAATTGGGGTTATTTACGAAATGCAAAACAACTTTGCACTACAAGTGCAAACTACAAGTGCAAAATGCACTTGAAAGTGCACTGAAAATGCACTTGGAAGTGCAGTCGCTGTAAATCCGAGGGGAACAAGCAAGGAAAATCAAAAACAGCATTTTAGCTTGCACATGATTGGATAAAAAAAACAGCAGAGCTTCCCCTCATTTCTGATCTACCCCTCAGATTTACAGCAACTGCACTTCCAAGTGCACTTTGCACATGTAGTTTGCACTTGTAGTGAAAAGTGGATTTGACTTTCGGAAATAACCCCCAGTATCTTTTACTTTTTGCTATAATAAATATCCCAATTTAAAAAAAACAAAAGCAATTGTTTTCATCAGTTTAGGTCGATATGTATTCTTCTACGCAATAAGCATATATTGATTGGTTTGCGCAAAAGTTATAGCGTCTACAAAATAGGGGATAGAATTATGGAATTTTTCTGATAATTTTTTTATATAGTAGTAATGGCGGTGATTTTTATCAGGACTGCGACATTTTGGCAGACAGATCGGACACGTTTGACACATTTTTGGGACCACTGACAATTTTACAGTGATTAGTGCTATAAAAATGCACTGATTACTGTAAAAATGTCACTGGCAGGGAAGGGGTTAACACTAGGGGTTAAGTGTGTCCTAGGGAGTGATTCTAACTGTGGAGAGATGGGACTTACTAGGAGAAATGACAGATCGCTGTTCATACTTTGTATGAACAGACAATCAGTAATTTCTGCCCTAAAAGAACCATGAGCTGTGTGTTTACACACACAGCTCCTGGTTTTGCTCTGTCACGAGCGATCGCGGGTGCCCGGCGGTCATCGCGCTGCCAGGCACGCCCCTAGTGGCCACAGGGCGAAGCGATGTAACATAACGTCGTTTCGCCCAGCCGAGCCATGTTGCCGCAGTAAAACTGCAGCGGCTGGTCAGCAAGTGGTTAAAGTTCTCTTGAGCCCACACTAAAGACATTACAGTTCTATTAAACCCAAAAGCAAGCATTTATTATATTGCAGCTTACAAATTCTTATATGAGATGGCTGCATTTTCTTTTTCAGTTTCTTTTTTATGCTTTCTTTTCTGCCCAGTAAGACTACCTCAGATGTGTCATATTTCGGTCCAAAAATACAGAAAAGGATGCAGACTTTCTATGTTTTTTTTGTATCTGGATGGACATGAAGTTAATTGACTTTAAATGGACAAAGCTAGGTCATTTTACATTTGGCCGCCCATAGACTAACATTAAGCTTCACATTGAAGACAGACCTGATCAGATCACCCCTATGAAAGAGACCTAATAGCTTGTGTGTTTACATTAAAGAGCTTGCAAGATTTGTTTTCACAGAACACAGTGCTTGTGTTGTTAACTTTGTAAATACATTTCTCCACAATGCTTATAGATAGAGATGTAGAAGGACTAGTTAGGTGCTTTTACTGCATGTTCAGAATATGTATATATTATAGTGTGCATGATCTCAGCACAGGTTCACTTTAAATTGTGATCCTGCAACTGTGCAGCCAAAATCTCCTATGTAGCTCAAGCCATTATGCAGAATTCCAGCTTTTTAAAAAAAAAAAAACACTGTGATGTTTGCACTTAATCCTATATCAATCGGCATGATTTGTTAATATACATTTTGTAAATGTAATTTATTTAAAAAAACTCACTTAGCAGTCCCCCCCGAACATGCTCATTTCTTCAGTGTGGGCAGCTGAAGCCCACTGGTATCTAGTTCTGGGATATGGCACTGCTGGCTACTCAGCATGCACCTCCTGATCTCCCGCATGCGCATAAACAACAAAGTACGGCACACTTGTGTTTAGGTTGCCAACAACAGACTGGTTGCCCTTTGAAAATGCTGCTTATCCCTGCCTTGCATCACGTAATTTCCTTTTTGGCAATATCGCGATGCTACACCCGGAGGAGGTACCTTGACTCCTGGGATTGATTACACTCATATCCCAGTCACCAAATGGCAGGCGGACATGATGTACCTCGCTGCGACGAGGTACTGTGGAAGCGGAAGGTTACACAAAATATTTTTTTTGCAATGCTGAAAAAAAAAAAGCAATAAGAATACAAGAAGTGATGACAAACGTTGGGGGTAGTTGAGAAAATACCTGAAACATTCCCATTTAACCACTTCAAACCCGGAAGGATTTATCCCCCTAATGAGCAGAGCATTTTTTGCGATACGGCACTGCGTCGTTTTAATTAACAATTACGCGGTCGTGCAACTCTGTACCCAAACAAAATCAACGTCCTTTTTTCCCCACAAAAATTGGTGGTATTTGTACACCTCTGCGGCTTTTATTTTTTGCACTATAAATAAAAAAAAGCTGACCATTTTGAAAAATATTTTTTTTTTGTACATATCCCCAAAAAAAAATATATAAAAAAAACAAACGTATTCATCAGTTTAGGTTGATATATATTTTCCTACATATTTGTGTAAAAAAAATCGCAATAGGCATATATTGATTGGTTTGTGCAAAAGTTATCGCATCCACAAACAATGGGAAAGACTCCAAATTATACTTTTTGGGGACCAGTGACAATATTACATTGATCAGTGCTATAAAAATTCACTGATCAGTGCTATAAAAATTACACTGGCAGGGAAGGGGTTAACACTAGGGGGCGATCAAGGGGTTAAGTGTTAGTTTCATTAGCGTGTTCTAACTGTAGGGGGGATGGGATTACTGAAACATGGCAGAAATCACTGTTCCCGATCACTGGGAGTAGGAGATCCCTGTCATGTCACTAGGCAAAACGGGGAAATGCCTTCTTTACATAGGCAGTTCCCCAAACTGCCTCTCCTCACTGCAATCGCAGGCTGCCGGCGGACGGCTTTGAGAACTGACCTGCTGCAGTATATCTGCATGAACAGGTCTGCAAGTGGTTAAAGCAAAACTTCACTCTCTAAATTCACTTTGACAATTTGTAATCCTTATGCTGCTAGCATTGGTAAATAGGAAAGCATACCATATGCACGTATTTTAAACTTTTTTTCACATTTCTTCAGTTACTTCCCAGGCAAATGATTTCAAACATTCTCGAGGGGGGGGGGGGGGGGTTCTTAGCAAAGCACACCATCTTCCCTTACTCAAAATGGCCACAGCCAGAAATGCTAGGGGGGGGGGGGTTAAGTGATTTCCCAGCAAATAAAAGCATGGAGACATGGTTAGATGGGTGAGTTTGTTTTGGATATTAAAAATAAATTAAATGTCATTTTTGGTTTGCGGTGCTCAGGTGCAACATAGTTCCACTTTAATGACCATGGAATTCTGGCAAGTTGTTATAACAAGGATTTTATCATATTACTGGTGTGAGCTGTGATTTGTCTAATACCCACATTCTCTTCCAATGCCATTCATAGCTCAGATTGTTTAGTAAACTGATTAGATTGCTGTGTGGTTATGATCAGATGCAGGGACACGGCTCTTCAGCTACTTCACCACTATGGCATAATTCCAGGTACTTAGACAGTATATTACAAAATCAATGTTTATCTGACACTTGGGTTATAGACAGAACAACTGAAAAACGTGTTTTACTGTTTGTCCCTCTTTGTTGAATGCGTCAAGGCCAAAAGTCTGTTTATAACAACTCTTTGGCACTTCAAACAATTCCCGTGAAACATGTACGACTTATAAAGGATGATTTACTAAGGGTTGGGAATTTTCAGAAAATACACTTTGTGATTATTAACATCATTTATCCAATGATGTGAAAAGCATATTTCATCTGTACATGGTTGGGTATTTAGAATGAATGGGGATATGCTTTTTATGTAACTCACATGATTTCACGTGACATTAGTAGTAGTGCCTGAAAAGGGTTCTAACCCATTCCATCCGATGTGGATTAAACATTTTGCATGGATTTGCACTTTATGTGTGCCATTACTATTTATATATATTAGGGTTGTCCCGATACCACTTTTTTAGGACCGAGTACAAGTACCGATACTTTTTTTCAAGTACTCGCCGATACCGAATACCGATACTTTTTTTGAAATGTGTCCCCAAATGCAGCCATGTCCCCCACGAATGCAGCGATGTCCCCCACAGATGCAGCCATGTCCCCCACATATGCAGCCATGTCCCCCACATATGCAGCCATGTCCCCCACATATGCAGCCATGTCCCCCACATATGCAGCCATGTCCCCCCACATATGCAGCCATGTCCCCCCACATATGCAGCCATGTCCCCCCACATATGCAGCCATGTCTCCCCACATATGCAGCCATGTCTCCCCACATATGCAGCCATGTCTCCCCACATATGCAGCCATGTCTCCCCATACCCATACCTATTTAATCAGCGTGCGGGGAACATTACAGATTTCATTTGAATTGCTGTCTGTTCCCCGCCGTGCTGCGTATAGACACCCCCCCCTTGCTTGGGATTGAACAGGTGATCTGCACTTTAATAGACAGATCACCCGTCCAATCCCGAGCAAGGGGGAGTGTCTATACACGGCGCATCGGGGAACAGACAGCTATTCAAATGAAAGCTGTAATGTTCCCCGCACGCTGATTAAATAGGCGGTGGGGGCGTTGTGGTATGCGGCGGCGGCGAGGGCGGCATTGCGGTATGCGGCGGCGGCAGGGGGGGTAGCATCGGATCTGGCATCGGGGGCATTTGCGGGAGTACAAGTACTCCCGCAAATGCTCAGTATCGGTCCCGATACCGATACTGGTATCGGTATCGGGACGACCCTAATATATATATATATATATATATATATATATATATATATTTAAAAGTCAGCAGCTAGAAAATACTGCAGCTGCTGTCTTTTAAAATAAGGACACTTACCTGTCCAGGATGCCCGCAATGTTGGCACCCGAAGCCGATCGATCCCTCGGCTGTCGGATGCTGCCGCCACCATCTTCGGTAAGGGAATCAGGAAATGAAGCCTTGCGTCTTCACCTCCTGGTTCCCTACTGCGCATGTGCGACTCTTGCTGCACGATGCCTCTGGTCCCTGCTGTCTTCTGGGACCTGTGTGTTTCCCAGAATACAGCGGGAGGGGGGAGGGGTGTAGACACTCGAGGGTGGCTCGGGTATCTATGCCCGGAAGTGGGAGCAAAATAGCTGTATTACACAGGTATCTGCTCCCCCTCCCCCTGAAAGGTGTCACATATGACACCAGAGGGTTCTGAAAAGCGGAAGTTCCATTTGGAGTGGAACTCCGCTTTAACTGGTCCAACACAAGTCAGTCCAACTTTGAAAATGCTCCCTGCACTACTGTGGTCTGACTTTGATCCTACTTCAACCCATTTAATATCATTGAAGTTGGATCAAAGTCTGATCATCTTGATCCGACTTTGGCATCTGACTTGTTCTCTGAGGATCTTGAAGGGGAACTCCACACCAAATTAAATAAAAAGTGGCATGGGGTTCCCCCTTCAAGACCATACCAGGCCCTTCGGTCAGGAAAGGGGGTGGGGACGAGCGAGCCCCCCACTACTTATATTGGCATGGGGTGGGGTCACTGGGTGTCATCACCCATAGGCCCTACCCCCTTATGACGTCACGTCATATAATTCCCGGGGTGATGATGCCATAAAGGGGCGGGCCTCCGTATGACATCACCGGTGACCCCGTCCCATACCAATATAAGTCGTGGAACACCGCGCAACCAGCATTAGAGAGGGAGAGAGCATTGAGTCAACATCGGAGTAAGAACAGAGGGAGAAGACAGCGGATAGAGGTAGAAGAACAGTAGAGGGCTAGAAGACATCAGTGGAGAGTGGAGAAGACCTACATAGGGTGGAGGTCGGGAACTGGGGGCCCCCTTGCTTGTCAGGAAGAGGCCCTTGTCCCCATATATGGAAAGCCCCAGAGCCCCCCTGCCCCAAAGCATCCCCCCATGTTGAGGGAATGTGGCCTGGTATGGTCCAGGAAGGGGGGGGCGCTCACTCGTCCCCTCCATTTTTCTGACCTACCAGGCTGCATGCTCAGATTAGGGTACGGTATTGATTTTTGGGGGGGACCTCATGCCGTTTTTTTCGCTGCGGGGCTCCCCTTAAAATGTATTTAAGACCGAAGGGTCTGGTATGGCATTGTCGGGATTAAAGTCAGATCCCCGTTCATTGAAGTCGGATGTCGGACTTCAAGTCGCAAGTCGCAGGGCAAAGTCAGATCGCGTCATACTGGTGTGAACCCAGCCTTAAAGTAGACTTACTATCAGATAAGTTAATTTACTAATAGGTACACTTTAAGGTTATGATGAGAAAACTAATAAGAACCAAATTCCCCTTCACTAAAATGTTGTTTGCCTTCCCAATTGGTATTTGCATGTCATCATTGTTTCCCACCTGCCATTCAAAAATCAAAGGGTATTTCGTTCTCTAATTTTAGCCTTTGTTGAGTCTTCTTTTGTTTTTTGCTCTTAATGCACCAATCTACAGAAGTACGGTAGCTACTGTATATATCTCTGGGCAAATCTAGAGACATACAATTTACTAACAGCAGTCATTAGAAAAAATTAATTATAGTGGAAAGCTCAGTATCCTTTTATGATGTGGATATAATTGAGACCTTTCAGTTGAGCATTCCTCTTTATTTTAATGGCTATCATGGCATATGAATGCATACATAATTATGAATACAACAGTGCTACCATTAAATAACCAAGTACACTACTGAGGGATACCAAACAATACACACACACGTATGGGCTACAAAGTCATCAAGTAAAAGATTAGCTGTATTTTATCAAATGCTGCTAAATACCAAGCAAACTTACTGAAATGCTTTGGGTATGAGTCCCAATCATTTTAAAATTTGAAAATATTGTTAAATCAGACCAATGGACATGATTATCACTAAATGTTTTTTGCCTAAATGAATATAATATAGATATACCATAAACCTTAAATTCCAACTCCACGCATGCAATGATTACCATGGCATACAGTGGGTACTGCATCAAAACACTTACATAATCCACATTGTGCAGACATATTTATAAGTCATACAAATAATTTTGCTTAAAAAACCAGGGTTAGTACAGCTCCCAGTCTATTCCAAATTGTCCCAGGCTTTAAGCACTGCAGAGGTCTAATGGACCCCAGCACTGGGTTTAGTCTATGCATCTGCACCCCCCCCCCCCCCCAGTCTAACTGAACCTTTACAAAATACAGGACCCCCAGACTTTGCTTTGTGTTTAGCCACGAGGAGGGCTGGAAACACGACCACGACGCTGAGGTCTATAAGACTTGCTGGTCTAGATCTTAAGTAGTAAATAGTACAGCAGTACTAATCCTAAAAAATGGACTGAAGGACGTAAAAGTATGCTACATCATGAGGATTTGTTGCTGAGAAAAAGTAATGTTTTGCTGCTGTAAACCTGATTAAGTAATCATGTCCGGAGTTTATAGAAATCTCACTCCCTTTTTTATTAATGTGTTCTGTCCCCCAGGGGACAAAGGATGTGTAGTACTTTGTTCCATCTTCCTATGTTCTGTCTCAGGGTGGCTGTCAGGTTAAATGGGGCATACAGTAGGTAAGACGGGGAATCCTTCTTCCCTCCACAGCTGTCCAACAACGCATCTGGCAAAGGGATGGCTGCTTTAACAGGTGGCACTTTTCTCCATCTCCAAGCATTTGCTTACTTACCTGAAACATTTAGCTGACACACCCTCCTCCTCCAAGTTTCTTGTACGATGCCTCTCTCTGGCATTTGCTTGGCAATGGAGAAAAGAGCCATCTTGTCAAGATCACCTAAGTGCTCCTGCTCCTCATTCCAGCATTGGGGTTTTGGCTATTGCATTCTTCCTGTCTGTGTCCACTTGCAAGGTGATTGATGTGGTCAGTCACCTGTTATAAGCAAGCCAAACACTCAGTCCCTAGCTTGTGATAGTGTGTGATACCTGTGTTCCTGATCAAGCTCCCTGTATGTCTGTCTTGCTTTGCTAGTTTGGATTTCCATGTGTACGACTTTGGACCAGATTATTGGACTATTCCTTGAACTCAGCCTGTCTTTTTACCTGCACTGTCATAAAATCACGCTATCTGTCTGCTAACAGCAAGTATGTCTTTGCTCAGTTTGCATCAGCCCTGGTGTGGTGGCCAGGCACTATAGCAGTGTGTATAAGTCCTGGGGGTGACCAACTACTGGTAGGCCTGCTTGCCCTAAGAAAAGGGTGATTTTAAAGGTGAAGCATACAGTAGCCAGCTATAGTGTCTGACCACCTGCATTGGGGTAGACGTGACACATCTGTCAAAGCAGCCTTCTTCTTGCTAGCTGCGTTGTTGGATGGACATGGAGGGAGGAGGGGTACCCTGTCTGACCTCTCAGCCAGCCTTAGACAGCACATAGGAAGATGGGAAGATGGGATGAAATACTACCCATACTTGGCCAACCATAAACAGAAATCAGTAAAAATGGAATCAAGACTTCTTGTTTAAGGAATTTTAATGAAAAAAATAATTTGGTTCCATGATCAACTGTATGTGCCAGTATGGTGGAGACATTTGAGCTAATTTACCAATCTTTACACAATGAATTGCACAAATATTTACTTCAATTATTCAATTGTACAATACATAAACAAGGATTTTAACATGATTTAGATAATTGAAGCGAATAATTTATTGTATGAACATTCTCAACTGTTGGCTCTAAGTTAAAACCCTCCCTTACTCTATAAAAGAAAAAAGTTTGCTTTCGGTTCTACTTTAACCACTTAAAGACCTCAGGTGTTTTTCAGATTTGGTGTTTGCAAGACTAAAACAGTTTTTTCTGCTAGAAAATTACTTAAAACCCCCAAACATTATATATTTTTTTTTCTAACACCCTAGAGAATAAAATGGCGGTCATCGCAATACTTTTTGTCACACCGTATTTGCGCAGCAGTCTTACAAGCGCACTTTTTTTGGAAAAAAATTCACTTTTTTGAATTAAAAAATAAGACAACAATAAATTTGGCCCAATTTTTTTATATATTGTGAAAGATAATGTTACGCCGAGTAAAATGATACCCAACATGTCACGCTTTAAAATTGCGCCCGCTCGTGGCATGGCGTCAAAGTTTTACCCTTAAAAATCTAGATAGGCGACGTTTTAAAAAATTCTATAAGTTGCATTTTTTGAGCTACAGAGTAGCTCTAGGGCTATAATTATTGCTCTCGCTCTAACGATCGCGGCGATACCTCACTTGTGTGATTTGAACACCGTTTTCATATGCGGGCGCTACTCGCGTATGCGTTCGCTTCTGCGCGCGAGCTCGTCCAGGCCGGGCGCTTTAAAAAATTTTTTTTTTTGTTTTCTTATTTAATTTTATTGATTTTATTATTTTTTACACTAAAATATAAAAAAAAAAAAAAATGATCACTTTTATTCCTATTACAAGGAATGTAAACATCCCTTGTAATAGAAAAAAGCATGACAGGTCCTCTTAATATGAGATCTGGGGTCAAAAAGACCTCAGATCTCATATTTAGGCTTAAATGCAAAAAAAAAAAAAAAAAAAAGGAAAATTTGTCATTTAAAAAAATGACAGAAAAAAAATTGTCTCTTTAAGAGGCTGGGCGGGACTGACGTTTTGACGTCACTTCCGCCCAGCAGAGCTATGAGGACGGGTGGGGGCCATCTTGCCCTCACTCAAGTCCTCACTCTCCAGGCGGCAGCATCGGATCTCCTCCGCCGCTACCGACGGCTCCGGTAAGCGGCGGAGGGCGCGGAAAAGCGGCGGGAGGGGGGGGGCCCCTCTCCCGCCACCGATAACGGCGATCTTGCGGCGAATCCGCCGTGGAGACTGCCGTTATCGTTTACACGGCCGCCCGCTGAAAACATGGATATCTCAGTTGTGGCAGCAGCTGCTGCCGTTACTGAGATATCCATGTTTAAAAAGAGGACGTACATATACAGTGGGGGGTCCTTTTAAGCATAACACACATGTTACAATCTGACTGTACCATCTCCTTTAGATCTACCAAAAAAAAGTGCAAGGGCCTACCTAACTGGATACAGGTGGATTGAATAGTTTAGGTAGGACTTCATATTACATAGTTTTGGTAAATCTAAAGTTCATAGTTGAAAAGGGTTTTTATGATCAGATTGTAATCAGTATCGTAAGCAGATGTACATTCTCCCATCAATGGCAAAGTCCAAATGTTCAGAGACCACTGAATATAAATTACATATTTATTTTGTTAAATTCCTCCCAGTGGGGCTGAATTATCTTTGGTCTGGTCTGATGCTGTTAAATCCTAAAGCGGACCTTCAGTAATTTTTTCTTCTTACCATCTATTAAATCTTCTGCCCTTGTTGTTTTAACTTTGGATAGTAGAACTTTTTTTTTTGCCAGTAAATACCTTATACAGCCCACTTCCTGTTTCTTGTCTGGTCATTAGCCTAGGCTTATGACATCATGCACAGGTCTCTCTTTCACTCTCGTGAGAGTTTTTTTTTTACAAATTAGGTGAGCAGACTGTAGTTCCTATTTAACCACCTTCAATTTCATTAATCACATGGGTATTACCATTTCTATTAATAATTAGTTTGATGGGGTATTCCTACCAATGAAATGTTGCTGTTTTGTGATGGCTAGGAGTTTTGTTCCTAGTTTGTATTGTAACTTTTGAAAGGTAATTATAGAAAATAATATCAGAATAGGGAGCTCTCTCATTATGTGGTTGGATTATCATTATCTTGGATGGCAGCCAGCCAGGCCCCCAGAAAATTACTTTAAAAAAAAAAATCTACTGCATTTTGTTTCTGCTCTGTCTGACTAGTTATGAAGAAATACTGTATCCCTCTTTTCAGTAACACAAACCTGGGGACAGAGAGATCTGGCTCCCATAAATATGGCATGTAGCATTTTTGTGAATAAAGCTACCTTCCCAATGCTCATGCTATTGGAGGAATTCTTATGCTGACCTGCTTTGTGTCAGCAGAGGTTAAAAAAAGCAACATTTTTGCTATTAAGACAGAAATACCATATCGGATTGTTGATCTGACATCACCTTAATAGTAAAATACATTCCATCAAAATGTGGTATTACATATAAAAACAGTACTGGCTACGGTAATGATAGTGAACTTTGGATTCACTAAGGCAGTGGTCACTGAACCCAGCAGCCCTGCAGAAAACACCAGCAAGTGTAGCACACAGTAAAGAGAACCATTCATCATGCCTGACAGCTTTTTATCTAGCTGTGTAAATCCCAGTCTAATCTGGCAATATAAATGGAAAACTCATAAAAGCTTGTATTGTGGACACCTGCTGCCTTTCACTCCATAATAGAGACAGAGCTTGGAGCAATGTTTGAGCACTAAGCAGAGAGCGGAGGCACTTTTTCTATTGTGCAGTTTTATTATGTGAGATACTGTTCATCTGGGACACGTTTTCCTGGTGTCCGATATCGAAAACATCTTTTGATCTAAAAACCTTTGTGGCAATTATCAAATTCAATAGCCATCACTGTTTGTTGCACATGTTGTCATTTGCAGCACAATAACATTACTTTACTAACCAAAATAAAAGAGCTCCTTTATGAGGATAGTGATGATGTCTGTGTTTGCCGGTTACAACCCAGATACAGTAAAATCCTAGATTGAGAGGGTTTTGAGAGACAAGCAACGTTTTTAAATACATTTTAAATTGATATACAAAGATGTCTTGATATACAAGTAGCGTCACGTCACAACTGAGTATAAAAGAGAAGAGAGGCACCTCTAAGTGTAGCAATATTGTTACATTTAATGAAGGTACAACATTTAGCAACTTAAATGGTTGATGATTAAAACAGACAAATCTAAGTATGCAGGCATCCGGGGTTGAACTGTCCGCATAGACTATCCTCCGCACCACCATCAAAGTCCTCCCTTTCACACTGCGCTCCACGAGCACTTCAAGCCTCACTTTCAGATTGCTCTACTGCAGGGTAGTCTTCCCAGTCACGATTGCCAGACTGACAGCGATGAGAGCCTGCGGTGTGGGTGACGGTCTATGTTAATAGCTTTACCCCGGATGCCTGCATACTTAGGCCTCATACACACGACCGTTTTCCCCGACAGAATCCATCAAGAAACTTGGTGGCAGAGCTTTTTTGCCAAGGAAAATGGTCGTGTGTATGTTTTTCATCGAGAAACGCTATAACTTTTGCGCAAACCAATCAATAAACACTTATTGCATTTTTTTACCAAAAATATGTAGAAGAATATGTATCGGCCTAAACTGAGGAACATTTTTTTTATATATTTTTTGGGGATATTTATTATAGCAAAAAGTAAAAAATATTGAATTTTTTTTTCAAAATTGTCGCTCTATTTTTGTTTATAGCGTAAAAAATTAAAGCCGCATAGGTGATCAAAAGAAAGCTCTATTTGTGGGGAAAAAAGAACGTCAATTTTGTTTGGGAGCCACATCGCATGACCGCGCAATTGTCTTTAACCTTTGACCAGCGAAATGGTACGGTGCTGAAGTGGTTAAAGAATTTAGAAAAAGTAATGTAATACATTTGTATTTTGTCAGCTGTAGCTGAGCTGGAGCAGTAGTTTACGGAGAAGCTCTGGAGCTAAGGGTTTTGTAGAGGCTCTAGAGCCAGAGCTGAGGTTTCTGGATTTAAGTGGAGCTCAACTACTAGAGCCACGCCAGAGCCAGAGCTGTATCCTTGATTGTGGTTGTTACTTAAAATCACAGCTATATTAGAGGCTGTGAGTAGAATCCCCTCCAGAGTCTCTAGATCTTTATTTTGTGTTTGTATTGACATACAAGGAACCTTTTAGCTTTTAATTATCGATTTTCATTTGAGTTTCTGGACAGATTACATCTAGCAGGCGTATCTGTATTGAGTAGGTCAGCCTGTGTAGCTGCAAGATAAACTGTCATTATGAGAGGATTTTGACAATATCAGTATTCACAGATGTATCTGCTTTTTCCCTGAAGAACTCCTTTGCTGGGGCTTCCTGTAGTGGTGATATCATCACTGCTAGCACACAATGGGGTGGATTCAGTAAGCAATTGCATCTGCGTATCCATAGTTACGCAGCGCAATTGCTTAGTTGCGCCGGCGTAACGACTTTTCTGTATTCAGCCTAAGATATGACTGGCATAAGGCTCTTATGCCGTCGTATCGTAGGCTGCATTCTTACGATGGCCGCTAGGTAGCGTTCCCGTAGTGGTCAGCGTAGAGTATGCAAATTGCATACTCACGCCGATTCACAACCCTACGCGCACCCTGCGTACGCATTTTACGTTGTTTGCGTTCGTCAGGTTTCGTGTAAGGCTGTTCCTGCTATTAGCAGGGGCAGCCAATGCTAAGTATACCCGTCGTTCCCGCGTCGCGATGTTTGAAAATTACGTCATTTGCGTAAGTGAATCGTGAATGGCGCTGGACGCCATTTACGTTCACGTTAAAGCAAATGACGTCCTTGCGACGTCATTTGCCGCAATGCACGTCGGGAAAGTTTCCCGACGGAGCATGCGCACTACGTTCGGCACGGGAACGCGCCTAATTTAAATGATCCACGCCCCCTACGGGATCATTTAAATTACACGCGCTTACGCCGGCCATTTTTACGGAGCGCCTCCGCAAATTACGGAGCTACTGCTTCCTGAATCAAGCGTAGCGCAAGTAATTTACGGAGGCGTAGCGTAAAAACGTAACGCTGCGCCTCCGTAAGAAGTGCACAGCAGTACCTGAATCTACCCCAATGACTTTGCTTTGCTGATGAAAATGAAAAAACAAACAATCATATAAAATATATATAGGGTCAGTCGGATATAAAGTCACTTAATTTACTGTATCATTCAGAGAATCCTACACTAAAACAACTTTTCGCCCTAAAGGAAATTCAAGACAATATTGCCTTAAAATAAAAATAAGCAAAAAAACAGTGCTCAGCATAAATGAGTACAGGTGGTCCCCGGGTTACAAACAAGATAGGGTCTATAGGTTTGTTCTGAAGTTGAAGTTGTTTGTAAGTCGGAACAGGTACATTTTTTTAAGTGTAGCTCCAGCCAAAATATCAATTTTTAAGAGTTTTGGATAACATAGGGAAGGGTTAACACCCCTGTAACATTTGTTTTGCTGTCTGTGCCCTGTTCAGAAGATTTAACCTCACTTTCTGTCCCAATGACAATTGGATTTTGAAAATGTTGGGTTGTCGTGGAAACAAGAACTGGTCATAAAGCATCAGTGGAGACACCCTTTTCCCATAATAACTCTCATGCCCTGTACACACGATCGGACCTTTGTCCGACCAAATTCACATCGGAATTCTGACGAAATTCCATCGGAGGAAAAGAGAACGTTCCCTATGCAAACACCGATGGAATTCATCTGAATTTTTGATGGAATTACTCCGATGGGGCATACACATGGTCAGAATTTCTGATGGAAAAAGTCAGTCAGGCTTTTTCCATTGGAAATTCCGATCATGTGTATGGGGCATTACACATGGGGTAGATTTCCTCTCACTTCCTGTTATCACCCTCCATTTGTAAGTAGGAGTCCTTTGTAAGTCGGATGTTTGTAACTAGGGGACAATTTCCAAAACAGAGTTTTTTATAGAACATTTGTTTAGCTCAATTAAATGTAAGTAAGGTTAGAAATACAACTTAGATTACAAAATCTTCAGTTTTTACTCAAATTAGTTGATGCATAAATGAATACACCCTCTGTTTTCACTTAGTGATCTGGCTAGTAACACATTTCCTGTATTAGGGTGCCCTCACTCTGGAAGAATGAGCACAGGGGACACCTTTGGACAGCAGCATTATATTGAGATCATGAAAATGTTTATCTGCAGAAGTCAGCATATGTTTGTGCACAGTGGCGGCTGGTGTGTTTTTTTTTTTGGGGGGGGGTGGCAAACAACCACCTCCCCTGTCGACCGATGGCAAATCCCCCGTTCCCGCTCGGTCGGGTCACCCATGCCCTCACCTCCCACTGGGGGTCTCACAGTCGGTTGGTCATCCAGCCCTGCACTTATCCCATCTATGTTCTTAGCGGTTAGTGCTCCTACGGGTGGTGGGCGGGCATCTCCTCCTCCTCTGCATCATGGCAGCTTCCGCCGTTCATCTCCTCCACCCTTCTCCTAGGCATTCAATAGGATTGCCTGTCCTTTCAGCCAATTGGGTGACAGCTATCAGGCCCACTTCCTGATTGGCCGGGAGGAGGATCAAAGTGAGAATAACGAATATTCATTCACTATTGTCAGACAACTGGGTGGGCTCGAAGCGCAGTGCTCTGCGCCCGAGCCCACCCTTTTTTGAAGTCTATTAGAGCCTCTGGCTCTAAAAACGTGCTTCAAAAACAAAACACACCTTCCCTAATCCATGTGCCTGGCGCCCTGCATGTAGATCAGGGGGCTGGACGCATGGATGGGGGGGGCCTTGCCTGTGCACTCCCTATGGATGGGCCGCTACTGTTTGTGCATGTGGAAATCTGATGTGCACTTTGCAGCTCATAGCTTGGAGCAGCAGTGATCAATTGGAATTCCTCATATACATTCTGCACAGTGCAGTCTGGTGTATGCAGGTCAGGTCAGTCTGTGTACGCCAAGGCATGCTGCTGCTATGCCAAGCCATGTTGCATTAACATTACTACTCATATTTATCATAGTTATATACTGTATGTAGGTAGTATGCATGTGCTTCATCTGCAGCGCTGGCCCACAATGTTTACTGAGATGTGGTAAATACGCTGCTTGAATCCTCTACTGAAAGAGACAGATGTTTACCTTTTCCATTCCATTTGCAATTGTTCGTAAGACCTAAATGAGTTTAAATCTAAAGGATGGAAGAGCAGTAATTGCAAGATAAAACTAAAATTAAACTAACCTAGAGGAAGCAAAGGCTGAATTATTCTTACGCCATCAGAAAAATGCCTAAAAACCAGCCACTTAATGTGGAAAATCTCTATAAAGCTAAAGTCGGTGACCTGATTACATTGCTAATTGCTACAAGGATTCCATTCTATTTCATCATGTTATTGAATGCCATGTTAAAATTATCAGTAAATGTCATTTAAGACCACAACATACTGCTGCTTTAGGAAAGGATTATTCATCATAAACAAAAACAGTAAATACATTGGCCCAGATTCTCGTAGATCGGGCGTATCTCTGCGGCGGCTTAACGTATGTCATTTACGTTATGCCGCCACAAGTTTTTCATGCAAGTGCTTTATTCACAAAGCACTTGCGTGCAAAGTTGCGGCGGCATAGCGTAAATCACGCGGCGAAATCACGCGAACAAACGCCGCATGGGCCGTCCGTAAAAAATCCCAGGGTGCATTGCTCCAAATGATGTCGCAAGGACGTCAATGTTTTTGACGTGAACGTAAATGGCATCCAGCCCCATTCACGGACGACTTACGCAAACGACGTAACTTTTCAAATTTCGACGCGGGAACGACGGCCATACTTAACATTGGTTGCGCCTCATATAGCAGGGGCAACTTTACGCCGGGAAAAGCCTAACGTAAACGTTGTAACGTTACTGCGTCGGCCGCGCGTACGTTCGGGAATTCGCGTATCTAGCTAATTTGCATACTCAACAGGGAAAACGACCGAAGCGCCACCTAGCGGGCAAAAAAAAAATTGCAGTTAAGATACGACGGCGTAAGAGCCTTACGCCTGTCGGATCTAATGGATATCTATGCGTAACTGATTCTAAGAATCAGTCGCATAGATACGACGGCCCAGATTAGGACTTACGACGGCGTACATGACGTTGCGCCGTCCTAAGCCCTTTGAGAATCTGGGTCTAAGTTTTTGGTAATTTTATATATTATACTATTCATTTTCTCATACTTGTGACATGTTTCTCTGGAAATGAATCAGTGGGCAAAGCATAGAAATGCAAATGTGATACAAACTTTAATCAGCATTATTGCCTCCCTCTCGGTTTTTCAAAATGCCCCAGTGATACACTTTAATTACCCATTAATGCTTTCAATAAATTCATTTTAAAATACATTTCTTTTGATTGTGTGGCAACACTTTAAGCTGCCAAGTAAAATTACTTCAGTGTTGTCACTCTTCCAGCCACTGCCTGCTTGGACGGCTAAGGACACAAAGCATAGACGTGCTTGGCAGCGTTGTCACGTCTGATTCCTGCCATCAACTGGCTTCTTCTCCAAATGAATTTGGCTAGCTGGGATCAAACTGCTAAAAAAAAAAACACTTCTGAAAAGTTCTTACGACAGCTTACATAAAAGTAAAATGATGAAGCCCCCCTACTTAGCCCAACAGTCTTTACTAAGAGGCCAGAGGCAGCTTGAAAGAAATATATAACTATCAAGCCTCGTACACACAACTGGTTTTCTCTGCTAAAAACAGCAAGAAAACTGCTTCTTGCCAAGATTACCATTCGTGTGTACAAGGCAGGAAATCTCGCCAGAATCTCGGCCTGTTTCCCGACGAGAAACCCGAGAGTGTGTATACTTACCTGTCGCCGTGGAAACCCGCGCATGCTTGAAATAAATTTGACGCATGCGCGGTAGCTTCCACGGCATAGGTAGGGTGAAGCAAGATGGCGGCGACAGCATCGAATGTGATCACTGCGTTCTTTCCTTTCAAGAAAACCGCAGTTCTTTTGAAACAAGAGTCTGTACACTAGGGCGGCAAGAGATTCTTGCCAAGAAACTCTTCAGGGAAAACGTTTTTTTCCTGACGAGATTCTTACCCGTGTGTACAGGGCCTCAGAAACAGTCAATTATTACTTTTTCTGAAATGTAGTCTGGCAGTTTGCACTTTTAGAGAGCTATTACTTATGTAAAAAAAGCAAAAAAAAAACAAGGGGCCGGATTCATAAAGAGTTACGCCGGCGTATCAGTAGATACGACGACGTAACTCGGAATCTAAGCCCGTCTTAAGTTTAAGTGTATGCTCAAACTGAGATTTACTTAAACCTAGCTAAGATACGATGGCCTGCGCCGTCGTATCTTAGGGTGTAATTTTTCCGCTGGCCGCTAGGTGTCGCTTCCGTTGTTTTCGGCGTAGAATATGTAAATGACTACATACGCCGATTCACGAACGTACGCTTGCCCGTCGCAGTAAAGATACGCCATTTTCGTAAGAGATACGCCGCGTAAAGATAAAGCTGCCCCCTAGGTGGCGTAGCCAATGTTAAGTATGGCCGTCGTTCCTGCGTCGAAATCTGAAAATTTTACGCTGTTTGCGTAACTCGTCCGTGAATGGGGCTGGACATAATTTACGTTCACATCAAAACCAATGCGCCGTTCAGGAAAAACATCAATCACGTCGGGTCACCAATAATTAACATAAAACACGCCCCTCATCCTCATTTGAATTAGGCGCGCTTACGCCGGCCCCATTTACGCTACGCCGCCGTAACTTAGGAGGCAAGTTTGTGAATACAGCACTTGCCTCTCTGACTTACGGCGGCGTAGCGTAAATACGATACGCTGCACCGCCGTAAAAATGCGCAGAACTACCTGAATCCAGCCCAGTGTTTTTTAGCAGGACTTTAAAGTGGATGTAAACCTGAATTTATTTATTTTTTTGCTGTCACAATGTAGAGTATAAGATTTCCTATCATCTGTGCCCAGTCTTGCCACAAAGAGTTAACCCAGCTCTGAGCAATCCTATTTTATTTTTCAGTAAGATAAACAGACAAACAGGAGAAACTTTGTCCGTTCTTCCCCCTTGCTGTGAATGACAGGTTATTTACATATCTCATGAACTAGCCTGAGACAGGCATTATTTTTTTAATTTCCACCCCCACTATTTTTCTGAAGTCATGTGGTTATTTTTCTGGATTTTGACTGAATGTTAGTGATCATAACAGAATTTAGTGTAAGTAATACACAGGAGAAAATGCATGTCAACTGAGCTCCAGACAACAGACCCACCCACAGAATCTGCAGTTTTTCAGTTCTTATAACAGACAGAGGGGAGACATTTGACAGGTAAGGATACATGCATGAGGCATGTATATCCTTCTAGATCAGCACTATGGCAGTAGTTTAGAAAGGATGAGAGTGGGTTTACATCCACTTTAAATATTGTAAACAAATTTAAAAGGGTTGTGAATATACAATGTGATTTAACGGCATTCCAAGTGATGTCTGTTCCAATGTTTATGTACAGTATATTGTGAATAATGTTGTCAATTTCCTATTTTTTTATGGATTAGGAATCTAATGTCTTTGTTAGAAGTTAAAAAAATGTTACTGCATCATGTCATAAAATGGCTAATCTTTCCTGTAAGTGTAAAAATTCATTACGAGCCGGCAATGACTGAAATTATCTTATAACACACTTTCAGAGCACAGTCTGCAAGTGAGAAAATTACAGCGCTGCCATATGAAATTCCTCTTATGCTTTTTAATGTTATCGGCTGTCCCTAATTTATGGAGACTATGCAAGAATTTAAAGATAAGTCCATGGATCAGCTTGCCCCTGTTTATTACTAACCGTCTGCCAAAATCTAACACTTAACCAAACCCTTTAAATTACCATATATCATGAACCTTAACAGTTAGCCTTCACCCTAACGCAACCCTTCAAGCAGGGGTCTCAAACTGGCGGCGTTTCAGCTGTTGCAAAACTACAAGTCTCATTAGGCATTGCAAACTGACAGTTGCAAGCATGACTCCCACAGGCAGAGGCATGATGGGACTTGTAGTTTTACAACAGCTGGAGGGCCGCCAGTTTGAGACCCCTACTTTACCCACTTCCCGCCCGGCTTATAGCAGAATGATGGCCGGGCCGTGGTTCTATTATCCTGACTGGACTTCATATGACGTCTTTCAGGATAACATGCCGGCATGCGCTTGTGGGGGCACGCAGCCCGGCCATTGGTGGTGCTGTGTGTCACTCTCATACAACGCATCTCCGATCGTGGTAAGGAGCCTCAGACAGAGGCTCCTTACCACATGATCAACTGCAACGAATCACAGCGTGAACCAGGAAGTTACGGTAAATGGCTTTCCTTGGTTTGTGCTGACAGGGAGAGACGATCGGCGGCTCTCCCTGTCAGAGGGGGGGTCTGATAATCAGCACATTGATTATCAGCGCAGCCCCATGAGAAGTGCCCATCAGCTGCCAGTCTGTGCCCCATCAGTAACGCCTGTCACTACCCTTAAGATGCCAATCAGTAATGCCTGTCAGTAGTTTCTCATCAGTGCTGCCTATCTAGTGCCATTTATCAGTGCCCATCAGTGCCGCCTATCAGTGCCACCTATCAGTGCCCATCAGTGCCTCCTATCAGTGCTGCATATCAGTGTAGCCTATCGGTGCCCATCAGTGCTGCATATCAGTTCCGTCTATCAGTGCTCATCAATTCTACATATCAGTGCAACCTCATCAGTGCCTGTCAGTGAAGGAGAAACAACATTTTATAACAGACATAAAGAAAAAAATATTTTTAGTTTGTTTAGCAAAAAATAAAAAATAAAGAGGTTATAAATTACCACCAAAAGAAAGCTCTATTTGTGGGAAGAAAATTATAAAAAATGTAGTTTGGGTACAGTGTTGTATGACCGCACTGAAAGCCTAAAATTGTTCTGGGCAGGAAGGGAGGGGGGGGGGGGTTAGTGCCCAGTATTGAAGTGGGTAAACTGTAGATGAATATTGGAGAAAAAGCTGGGTTCAGACTTGTACGATCACATACATTGCTTGTGATTTGCACCGCATTGTTGTGCAGATTATTTGCGATGTCTGTGCGATGAGAATTCAGCCATACAAACTGTATGGATGAAATCACATCGCATTTGCACCACACTGGAATCGAATCGAATCGCAACAGTAGCTTCTCCCTTTGTGGCTGCATCTCTCTAACCTAAAGCAGAGGTCCAAAAAATAAAAATAAAAGCCAGCAGCTACACATACTGCAGCTGCTGGCTTTTAATAAATGGACACTTACCTGTCCTGCTGTCCCTCGATGTCGGCACCGCAGCCGATGTTTCCAGCAGCTGTCGGGTGCTGCAGCCGGCATTGCGGGTAAGGGAACCCGGCAGGGTAGCCTTTCGGCTTCACGCTGGGAACCCTACTGCGCATTTGTGTGAGGCCCCCGCTCATCTCTCCCCCGGCCAGGGGAGGAGGAGGAGGGAGCCCGTGGTGACGTCACTGCTGTGTCGTGGCCGGACTCCCGGGAGTGGGAAAGGATACCTGTCAAAGACAGGTATCCTGTCCCCCCCCCCCCAAAGGTGCCAATTGTGGCATCGCATGATGAGCGGAAGTTCAACTTTAGGGAGGAGCTCCGCTTTAAACTCAATAGCGACTTGTACAGAACAGGGAGGGACACCTTTGTGTAATTTGAGCTTCATCCATTCAGCTCTGTAAACAACGTTTTATTTTCAGCAATACAGCAAAGGACAGTATGGTAAATATGTGAAAGTCAGGCTAAGAAACGCCCTTTATTTACCTGACTCAAAGAAATAAAAAATGTAATGTAAAAATATTATTTGTTAATCCTGTACACAGTAAATGTATAAATAAAATATATTTACAACTATACATCGGTGTGTGCAGCCCATTGTATTAGGGTGTGCCCCTCAAAGCTCCAACACATATGCCTTTGTGACATATTAACCGACCTCTTCCCCACTCGTTATCCTAAAACAATGGGTGGGAGCAGGTGAGCACACAGAAGGACCTGGGCAGAAGAAATAAAATGAACTGGGACAAGAGGGGTGGCATACATTGGTACCAATCCCCTGTATTTTCCTCATGTGGCAGCTGAATATCGGTGAGAGGAAGAGGAGGAGAAGCCTACTTTCAGCTGCTGCAGAAGAAAATACAGATCGGCCCATTCATTTCCACTCTAGTCGCCTATACTGTCTAGGTTCTTGGGGTCGGCAAGTAAGGATCATGGCTTACCTGTCACCTGCCCATGATTGATGGGTTGCCAACTCCAGGATTAGGGTGTGCCCAGGCACACCTGGCACACCCCTTGCGCACGCCTATGCAACTATACATTCTCTGTGCTTGTGCTTAAACACCAAATCCATCTACTTCTCTGATGAGTTAAATTCCAATATACAGTAGGTTATTGAAGAGATAGGTCTGTTAAGACTGTTTGCATATAACTATCCATAATGTAATCACAAAATCTATGCTTCAGGATGTTTGCCATTATGCCTCACCATGTACACTTTTCCTAAGCAAATCATTTTTGTAAATCCATTACAAAGCTTCTAACCTGGGGATCCTGTCAGAAACTGCTGCAGGCTGACAACACTAAACCACTGCTTTGCAACTAGCAGCAGCGTTGATAGACTGCCATGTGTATTCCTTCAGGTGACGTTGGGCTGCCTATCTGATAGACCTCATAGGCAGCCTACCAGCCAACTGAACATTGCACGGCAATGACTTAGCATTGTGAGTTTGAAACAGGAAATGCTCTTACTGGCAGGATCTCCAGGTTAGAAACTTTGCAATAGGTTCAAAATAATTTGCTTCATAAAACTGTATACAGTGAGGCATGATATCAAACATACCTAAAAATTGATTTAGTGTTTATGTACCATTTAACCACTTAACGACCGAGCCTCTTTTTCAGATATGTTGTTTACAAGTAAAAAAAATGTTTTTTGCTAGAAAATTACTTAGAACCCCCAAATATTATACATTTTTTTTCTAATACCCTAGAGAATAAAATAGCAATCATTGCAATACTTTGTCACAACGTATTTGTGCAGTGGTCTTACAAGCGCACTTTTTTGGGAAAAGATACACTTTTTCGAAAATAAGACAACAGTAAAATTAGCCCAATTTTTTTTTATATTGTGAAATATAATGTTTCGCAAATTAAATTGATACTCAACATGTCACACTTCAAAATTGCGCCCGCTCGTAGAATGGCGACAAACTTTTACTCTTAAAAATCTCCATAGGCGACGCTTAAAAAAATCTACAGGTTGCATGTTTTGAGTCACATGTGTGGTTTGAACACCGTTTTCATATGTGGGCGCTGCTCACGTATTTCACTGCTATGACTAAGCACTAAGCATTAGTGCGAAATGCGTCAGCTGTGTGTTCTATTTTTGCTGTGACTTGTAGTGTTTTATCCTTTTTTACCAATAAAGGCAATATTTAAGTTGATTTTGCAAAGCAAATATACAAAAATCAAATACTTTCAACAGGGTACATTCTGCTCTGTACTGCGACGCAGCGCATAAATACACTACATATCAATACAGTTCCAAGCATACAATTAAATTACATTCATTCATCCATTCTGCGGTATGATGCCTGATGTGTTGCGCAGAGTTGTGAAACCCCGAAACATCACATCATGCATGACGCCGCATTACCCTGAAAACAGTAGTTCAAAAAAACGTGTCAAGAAATGTCAATGTCAGGGGGAAGGGGAAATCTTCAGACGTCCTCTTCCTCCTTAAAATCCATCAAGGTATAGTCTCTCAGCAGGCTGAAGATCAGTCTGTGACAGTCCTCGATGGACATCCTCTGCCGGTGGTGTACGCGGCGGTTTCTGGCATACCATAAAGCGTCCTTAAAGCAACACAGCACCCGCCAGGCACTGTCAATGTCCTCCTGTGAATGAGTTCCACAGAAGAGTCCGTTTAACACACCAAAGTGTGTAATAGCAGTCTGTGGTACAAAGTCTTTAAGTTCAGGTTCCAAGGCCCTCAACAGGCCCTGTGCAAAGGGGCACTCCCAGAAAACATGAAAAGCAGTTTCCTCCTGGATGATGCAAAAGGGGCAGTACCTGTATTATGTGATCGCGGGTACCTGGCGGACATCGCGGCCGCAGGCACACACATCGGGTTCTCAGCGATGCGCCGGGCACGGTGTTTACCTGCTGCGCGCCCCCAGCGGCGCACGCGGGTAATGCACTTGAGAGCCGCGCTGTGGACGTCTTTTGTCTATAGCGCGGCTCTCAAGTGGTTAAATATAAATGACTTCTTTTCATCACAACATTCTTGTCTTAAAAAAAAACTGCAGTGAGAAAAACAAGGACAGCCTTTCCCTTCCTCATTCAAAAAATGCTATAGTTGTCTACTTCCTTTAGCCTTCGATGATTTACTAAAGACAAATAAGATTGTTCACTTTGCAAGGGAAATTGCTCCAGAGCTTAGTGAATTTGGTGAAGCCCCCCGAACATCCATCATCCAATTACGTGCAAATAAAGATGCTGTGTTTTTTATTTTCCCTGCACGTGATTGTCTATTCTTCGCAACGTGAAATTACCCCACATTCACTGAGCTCTGGAAAACATTCCCTTGAAAAATGCAACTTCCCTTGCAAAGTGAAAAGCCAATTTGCTTTAGTAAATAACATCAGAACATCAGTGCAATGTTTTATTCTTGTTCCAAGCCAAGTCCTGAAGCCACTAGGTCACTATGGCAGACACGGATCTAGTATTTACAACTGTCAACTCTAGCCGTCTCTATACATCACTACAGGTTCCCTTTAAAAGGTTTGCTAATTGTAAAACTTCAGCATTCTTTAAATGTAAAAGTACATATCCAGGTTAACAGTTTGATGGAGGGTTAGGTAATTGGATATGTAAATGAACCTTTATCATGCACAGTGATTGCACAGACTAATGAGGGTGTCTATCTTGGTATCTGTTTTACAATTAGTGGGGGAAATCTATACCCAATGATTGTCTGAACCTAATGTCAGTAATTAGACCCTCAGCTTGATGGGAATCATTAAAAGAAGCATCTTACTGCAGAGCTGATGTGCTACTAAAATCTTAAGCGTTATTCACACAAAGCACATAACCATTAGCCATCTTTCCATCTGTTCGGGACGCTGCTGGGAAGTGGCTGATCAATTAACAGGTATTGCTACTTTCGCACATACAGCATTACCTATAAGCTAGCAATTGCCTTGCTTTTGTCCATGCAGATGAATCTTTCAGTGCAAGAAATCTAGCCATTGCACAACCCTCATTAGTGTCATATACCTTGCGGACAGTAGGGTTGATATCAATTATGGAAAGGTTATTGTCCAGATGTTATTATACATTAGCCACAGGGAACTATTGGGTATATTTTGACATTTTCAGGTTGTTGCACAGGTGTGTTTAAAGTGCCCATAGAAATTAGATGGCTATTTGCCTGTCGATCTGCTTGACTGGGCACGGATTTATATGAGTTATGGATAGCAGTCCTATCTTGTACCAGATACTGTCCACACAGGAAGGCATTGTGACATTAATGGATTGGCACCCTATGAAATCAGTCATAGGAAATGCTATATGAAAGGCATGTAAGACCCCTTTGACACTGAGGCACTTTTCAGGCTCTTTCACGCAAAAAAAAAAGAACGCCTGAAAATCTCACGAAAACCCTTTTTCATTAATATCAATGAATGCTTTCACACTGGGGCAGTGTGCTGGCAGGGCAGTGATAAAATGCCCCTCTACATTGAAATTAATGGAAAGCTCTTCAAAAGCGCCTGAAAAGCTCTTTTAAAGGTGTTCAGTGTTTTACTGGCAGTTTAGAAGCGCCTCAGTGTGAAGGGGGCCTAAGGCCCTTTTCACACTGGGGCAGGATGTGCAGTGGCGGTATAGCGCCGCTATTTTTAGCCGCGCTATACCGTCGGAATTGCGGTGGTATTCGGCCGCTAGCAGGGCGGTATTAACTTCGGCTAGTGGCCGAAAAAGGGTTAATAACGCCAGCAATGCGCCTCTGCAGAGGCCGTGGTGTTCCCCTGTTTTTAATGGGAAGGAGCGGTGAAGGAGCGGTATACACACCGCTCCTCTCACCGCTCCAAAGATGCTGCTTGCAGGAGATTTTTTTTTCCCCCACCTGCGCATCGCCTCTGTCTAAAAAGCCCTCGGGTTTTCACATTGAGAATGCTGGGGCAGGATTATTTCAGGCGTTATTTTTTAGCGCTAAAACGCCTGAAATACGCCTCAGTGTGAAAGGGGCCTTAGGTGGAAGCACATTTTAGTGAACCTACCCATCGCACCCCTTGATAACTTCTCTGCTAGCAGCAGACACTCCTGACCCAATTATTGGGCTGATGAATGATTTAGTATTTTAGTGACCACATTCCTGCTACTCTCTTGCATGCTCAAAAGTTAGCAGACAAAAATACCCATTTAGAACTCTGATCATGTCCAAACACCATCTAAAATTTATGGCTAACTTAAAAAAGCCCAAATAAAGTCTAACGTCTTTTATCCCTGTATACCTTCACATGTTATGAGTTGTGTCTTTGTTGCTTAGAAATGCCTTAAATTACTTTTTTTATGACAGTAATAATGCTGTTGTCTGCACTCCCACTCCAGTTCTCTATGCTGACCTACAGTAAAAGCTACAGTTAAGTAACAGCTACATTCCTCGTCACAAGTCACAAAACACAGGCACACCACATTGCATATATCATACTGTTTATTAAAACGGCAAATAAAAGAATCCAAATGATACAATCACAAAGAATCATGAACACACAGGGCCAGATCCACAGAGCAGATTTCCCGCGTCGTATCTTTAGTTTGAATCCTCAAACCAAGATACGACGGCTTTTGGGTAAGATCCGACAGGTGTACATCTTCGTACGCCTTCGGATCTTAGATGCAATACTTCGGCACCCGCTGGGTGGAGTTTGCGTCGTTTTCCGCGTCGGGTATGCAAATTAGCGATTTACGACGATCCACGAACGTACGCGCGGCTGTCGCATTTTCTAACGTCGTCTGTAGTCGGCTTTTTCCGGCGTATAGTTAAAGCTGGTATTTTGCGGCGTATAGATAGACTTGCCATGTTAAGTATGGCCGTCGTTCCCGCGTCGAAATTTGAATTTTTTCTTTTTTGCGTAAGTCGTCCGTGAATAGGGATGGACGTAACTCACGTCTAAGTTAAAAAAAATGACGTCGGTGCGACGTCATTTCGCGCAAAGCACGGCGGGAAATTTCTGGACGACGCATGCGCAGTTCATTCGGCGTGGGGACGCGCTTCATTTAAATGAAACCCGCCCCCTGATCGCCGATTTGAATTCCGCCGCCAGAAATACACTACGCCGCCGTAACTTACGGCGCAAAATCGTTGAGGATTCGAAATTCCGCCAGGTAAGGTACGGCGGCGTAGCGTATCTCTGATACGTTGCGCGGATCCAATTCTCTCTGGATCTGGCCCAGAGACTCAAATTTGCATGAAACAATCATCCATGACCAACATAGGGGATCCAACAAAATGCTGGCAAAGAGTAGGAAAACCATGTATTAAAACCACAAACAAGCATTCCAGGAAGGAGAGGAGCAATGGCTTGAAGCTGCTTTCTTGTTTGAATACATACCACCGTTTCAGGGTCATGCCCCTTCATCAGAGTCCAGTGATCTACTAGATTGGTTGACACCTGAATAGTGTCTGGCAAATAAAAGAATCTAAATGATACAGTCACAAAGAATCATGAACACACAGACTCAAATATGTATGAACCAATCATGCAGGAAGCAATCATGTATGAAACAATCATGCATATGTATGAACCAACATAACTGGGAGGATCCTACAAAATGCAGGCAAAGTGTGGTGAAATTGTGTAATAAAACCTCAGTGTACTAGGATGCATCACTAGAGGACCAGCAGGAGGAAGGAGGTTCTGATTCCCCTATATAGATCTTTAGTGAGACCTCATTTAGAATACTGGATCCAGTTCTGGAGATCTCACTTATTGATAAAGTAGAAGGGGTCCAAAGACGGACAACACAAATGGTGAAAGGTCTGAGGGATAAAACATATCGAGAGAGACTTCAGGAACCTAATATGTACAGTCTGTAGGAAAAGGGAAGGGAAAGGTGAGACATGGGTGAAACCTTTAAATACATCAAGGGGGTGACTAAGGTTCAGGAGGGCAGGATTCTCATCTTGCTATTGGGGGCACTGGTCAAGGGGAAGGGGTGGCGGGGGACCCAAGAATAAGAGGATCGGGGCTGCTCTGTGCAAAACCACTGCACAGAGCAGGTAAGTATAACAGGTTTGTTTTTTGTTTTTTTAAAAGCCAAACCTTTAATACCACTTTAAAATGTAACCACTTTACCTTCCAAACCATTTAGACTGATGCCATTAGTCTGGATAGAAAATGATGCTGTATGGTGCAGAGACAGTAACGTAACAAACATTTGATTATTTATCTTATACTTTACAGGCAAACCGGTCATGATAATTACAGAATACATGGAAAATGGTTCCTTAGATTCCTTTCTAAAGGTAAGATGCAAATACAGTTTATGTGATGTTTAGTTATGTCTATGGGTACTAAACTCTATAGCCTCGTACACATGATCAGTTTTCCAGAAGGGAAAACTGTGAGGAGAGCTTTTGGCCGGGCCCCTCACAGTTTTTCCGACGAGAAAACTGCCCAAAAACCGAGAACCAGTTATCTTTTTGCCAAGTGTTTTTTGGCAGTTTTCCTATGAAGCATACACACGGCCAGGATTCCCGGCCAAAGCTCCATCGCAGTTTTCCTGTCGGAAAAAACCTCCGTGTGTAGGGGAAAGACTGAACCAAGCAGGTTCTCGTCTTTCCCCTCAGGATTTCTGATGGGAACTTTTCGCGTCGGAAATCCTGCAAGGCCCCGTACACACGAGAGGATCGATCCGCTGAAATTGATCCGCGGATCGGTTTCAGCGGATAGATCCACTGGTGTGTACGATCCAGCGGATATTTATCTTTATTTATATATATATACTGTATATATATATGTATATATATATATATATATATATATATATATATATATATATATATATATATATATATATATATATATATATATATATATAATGTTAAATCATTTGTTACAAAGTATATTGATTTCATTTAAGCCTAGGTTCAGATCTTTGAACACAGAACACAGAAAAATGCACTGCCATTTACAAGACTTGTGGCAGTGCCATTAATTGTTAATGACACCCCCAAGCATCTGCAACCGCATCATATTTTCAAGTGTGGAAAACCACATGGCAACGGAGTACCAATGCAGCTTGGTGTTGCACATTTTTGGAAGAATCTGGGGCTTCTTTTCTGAATTTTTCATGTGTAGGGCAGCCCATTGAAACAGATGGAATGACCTAAACGTGATATGACGGAATGTGCAGAAACAAGCCTGCGCTAGGTCACACCAAGGCTTATGCAGCGTACACACAATCATTTTTCAGCATGAAAAAAAACGTCGTTTTTAAAAACGTCATTTAAAATGATCGTGTGTGGGCTGCACATCGTTTTTCAGTTTCTAAAAAACGAAAACAATTTTTTTCGAACATGCTGCATTTTTTAACGTCGTTTTAAAAAAAATATCGTTTTTCGGGTAGTAAAAAATGGGCTAAAACTACGTTTTAAACCCGCACATGCTCAGAAGCAAGTTATGAGATGGGAGCGCTCGTTCTGGTAAAACTACCGTTCATAATGGAGTAAGCACATTCATCACGCTGTAACAGACAAAAAAGCGCGAATCGTCTTTTACTAACAAGGAATCAGCTAAAGCAGCCCAAAGGCGAATAGAACTTCCCCTTTAGAGTGCCGTTGTACGTGTTGTACGTCACCGCGCTTTGGGCAACGTCGTTTTTAATGACAGAGTTGGAAAAATTTCGTTTTTTGGATATGCTGAAAAACAAAGTTTTCTTTAATGCCGAAAAATGATCGTGTGTACGCGGCATTAAGCAAATAACAAAACCTGTCTTTTTAATAACAGATGTCTTAATGCAGCCATTAGCCATTACTTAGCCATTCTTTTGTAGGATTATTAAATAAGGCAAAGTATAGGCCAACGATGTAAGACAAAGTAATAACCAATCATATTGCAGTCATGATATAGCATTAGTGGTTGTAAACCCTTTCATAAACCCAGTAAAGTGACTAGTCCCAGGTGATATACAGAGATGAAACAAATCCTCCTACATAGGTTGCTTAAAGGGTAAGTTCACCTTTACAGAAAATCTGTAGGTGGACTTGCGCTGGACCCCCTTGCTACCCCCCCTTCCCTGGTCCCGCTGAATTCCCACAGCCTAATCTCCTAAACGTACCTGGTAAAGGTATGTATAGGAGGCATTATAATTGGTTGACCAATCAAGGCCTGCCTAGCCTGTCTTCTCATCTCTCCAGGTCCTGGACCTCAGTGGGACTGAGAGGGATGGAGAGGGGTGGAATGTAAGTTCACCTTAAAGATTTTTTGTAAAGGTGAACTTACACTTTAACTGTGGTATTCTCTTCTCTACAGTCTTTCAAAGTGTACAGTTTACACAGCATTTCTTAGCTCTAGGAGGCAGGGGGTGGGGAGCTGATGTCACACACACTGTACAGCTCAAAGAGGAGAGCTCTGTTCAATCTGGGACCTGGTTGGAGTGAGGAGACATATCCCCCTCAACACAGCACACGGGAAAACATGCACAGCTAAGGCTGTCACTCACAGGTTGTGTGCTGGAACTACCCTCCCCTTCCCCCTCCATCTCTTGGAATCAGGAATATCTTTTAGTGGTGAGCCATGCAAACAGAGGAACTAGCCAGTGCATAGAAATGACACTCAGTGCATGGGATTGAGGTTAGTACACAATATGGAGAGATATGCTTTGTTCATTTTTCATTTCAGAGGTTTACAACCACTTGAATCATATCTGATTGGCTGTTATGGGTTACTCTTTTTTTCACGCCGCCTTGCTAAATGTGCCCTTGTAAGTGGAATGAATGTTACACAACATAAGTATAGCTCTATTATTCATTATGTACTAAAAGTGAGAGACAGATCTCAATTTTAATCAGGAACAATTACAGTTTTGAAGGACAAAAAAAAAGAAAACGTCTGAAAGCTGCTGCGTCAGCATCTTCAGCGAAGACTTCACTAATGCTAAGTATGCCTGAAATGAGTGCCTAATTACACACCTATTTTAGATGTTCTTTATGATAAAATCCGGTTACATCGTTTGCATTTTTAAAAAGATGGGTGACCCCTTTCCATTTTTAACTTTGCTTCTCATGGATCGATGATCACAGTTGTATTATATATACACAAAATACTTGTCTTATACACCAGATAAATGCATTACTAATCTATAAAAGAAATTTGGAATCTTAAGAATAGATACTTCTTTAACAACCCTGTTATTTTGAGCTGAATATTTTTTAAATCCCTTCTGCCCTTTATTTTCATTGTTTTTGTTTTTATTTTAACCAAACAGTATTCAGATAGAAACCGTAATTGAACTGAATTTATTTATGTTAATTTATTCAAATATTTTATTCTTATATTAGTAATTGAAATATTAATTTGCAGTGGCGTCTCCAGCTTTCATATTTAGGGGGGGCACATGGGGGGACAGGGACAAAAGTAGGGGGGCCAACTATAAAATGCAATTTATATATATATATATATATATATATATATATATATATATATATATATCCTGGGGCCCTTTACTACGATCCCACTATGGGCCCTTTCACATGTTCTGCAGTGAGCTCCCTTCCTACTATACTGGGGCCCCAGGGTGGCAGAAAACAAGAGATATATGTCACCAGCACACCAAGAAAATATAAGGGTCCAAAGCAGTGGGAGAACTATCAGGGTTGCAAAGGTTGTCTTGCCACCGGGCCCTGGTGTTCTGCCACAGTGGGGATCCCCAGCTGTCCTGTCCCTGCTATTTACAGCGCTGGTCTGGCATCTGTCTCCTTGGCAGCGATGGCAGTCTATTAGGACCTAGTGCTGGTGACATCATGGGTGCATGCAGGGGAAGGCTGGCACTATTGGTTATAGAGAGCCGAGCCCCCAGCTGGTCACCTAGCAGCAGTAATGCTGTATAACCTTCTCTGTTGACATGCTGATCGGTATGTGATCCAGGTGATGCTCCCAGTCAGATCTAATAAACACAGTATTTATTAGCATCAAGAGTACAACCACATAAATATATTCAACCGTATAATCAGCAGCCATGTGGGCTCTATGCCTGTAAAGTGTGGGCTTTGATCAATAAAATCACTGATATTTATGACTAGGATTTGACTGGGAGCATCACCTGGATTGCATCCCGATCAGCATGTCAGAGAAGGGTCCACTACTGCTAAGCAACCTGCAGGGAGCTCAACTGTCTACAACCAATAGAGATGGGCTCGGGTGTGTTTGAAATCCCACATGCCCGATCCCGCCAGGAAGCCGACACTCCACAGTGCTAATCAATGTATGGGCTGCCTAAGAGCTAAGACCAGCCATAGACAGTTTAAATCTCAGCAGAAACTGGCTGAGATTTGAACCATTAATGAGCAGATTCTCTTATAATTATCACCAGTGGTTGCTGTATAGTCACTAGTGATAATCACTGTTTGTCGGGAGAATATAATTGCTGGGCAGGAGGGATATTCCCCTGTCAGCACTGTCTGTGTTGATGGGGGAATCATGCAAGTTTCTTTCCTGCAATCTGTGGATGCAGGAAAGAAATTTGCACCGTATATTATCTGCCTAACTGAAAGTAAAAGTAAATTGTGAATGTTTTGAAAGAACAGGAGAGGGGGAGGGAGACAGATGGGGGGGAGAGAGAAGGGATGGAGATAATGTAGTTCAGTGATTACAGTGTACTGCAGTCTGCAGTGCACACACTTAAACACGGCCCAGGCTAGAATATCTGGTTGTGTGAGCGCTCGCATTATGCAGTGTCGGCGAGCACAGGGAGGGGGAGGAATCCCCCGCTGAGCTGACTGGGGACGCTCTCCCTCTCGGGGAGCAAAATACAAAAATTGCAAAAAAATAAAAAAAAATTTTTTTTGGGGGGGGGCACATGGTGGGGCACAGCATGATGTTGGGGGGGTCAGGGCCCCCTCTGGTCCCCCCCTAGGGACGCCTCTGTTAATTTGTATCCTGGTGACATATTCTGTAGAATTTTGCAAAGTACATAGATCTATATAAAATTAGCCTCAGCCCCACAGGAGAGTGCATTCTAATTTATGTTTCACAGTCATAGAGATACATATGAAAGGGACATTTTTAACCACTTCAGCCCTGGAAGAATTTACCGCCATTCCTGACTAGAGCACTGTTTGCGATTCGGCACTGTGTCTCTTTAACTGACAATTGCACAGTCGTGCAATGCTGTACCCACACAAAATGTATGTGCTTTTTTTCCCCACAAATAGTGCTTTCTTTTGGTGGTATTTGATAACTTCTACGGTTTTTATTTTTTGCGCTATAAACAAAAAAAGAGTGTCAATGTTTTTTTAAAAGCTATGTTTTTAATTTTTTTGCTATAATAAATATCCCCAAAAATATATAAAAAATAATTTATTTCTTAGTTTAGGCCGATATGTAATCTTCTACATATTTTTGGTAAAAATCGCAATAAGCGTATATTGATCGGTTTGTGCAAAAGTTATAGCGTCTACAAAATAGGCATTTTTATTATTAGTAGTAGTAATGGCGGCGATCTGCGATTTTTATCGTGACTGCGACATTATGGCAGACACATCGGACACTTTTGACACTATTTTGGGACCATGTTATTTATACAGTGATCAGTGCTATAAAAATGCACTGATTTCTGTGTAAATGACACTGGCAGGGAAGGGGTTAACCAGTAGAGGGCGAGGAAGGGGTAAAGTGTGTCCTAGGGAGTGATTCTAACTGTGTGGGGGCTGGGCTACCAGTGACACGACATTGATCACTGCTCCCAATCACAGGGAGCAGTAGATCAGTGTCCTGTTACTAGGCAGAACAGGAAAATGCCTTGTTTACAAAGGCATCTCCCCATTCTGCCGCTCCGTGACATTGAGTCTGCGGGTCCCGCTGGCACGGTCACGTACAGCGGGTTTTTTAACGCAACATACAGCTACGTTGCTTTGCCCACAGGAGCCATTCTGCCGACGTATGTGTGCGTTACACAGTCAGCAAGTGGTTAAAACTGAACTCCGACACTCTCAGCCGGTTCAATCCCCTCACATGTGCTCTCTCTCCTGCTGCAGTCAGAGGAGAGGAGATAGTGGATGGATCACACAAGGTTTTCCCTTGTTGTATGTTTACTGACAGTTGTACAAAGTTTGAATTTTCCATCACTTTCTGTCCTGGCGAAAAGGAGCTGCACTAGGGGGAGATGGCAAATGATTCTGTAGGATGGTAAGGAGAGGTGTCAGCCAAACATGTGCCACTTCAGTCCTTCAGGCACACAAGGAAGAGTGCTGGGTCCAATTGCTACAGACAATGGGTAAATGTCTCACAACTATTATTCCTAGAGAATCATCTGCCTATCTATGGCCAGCTTAATGATGGCCATACATACTTCAATTTTTAATCTGATCAATGAGTAATTTAAATGTCAAAACGGCAAACAATTGAATGCCCTTGTTAGTTGATTAAGACTCAATTTAGGTCAGATTTGATCAAACTGAGTTGATCTGTCAAGGCAGAAAATCATTGCTGGTTTATCAAAGCATGTATGGCCACTATATATAATATATATATATATATATATATATATATATATATATATATATATATATATATATATATATATATATACTAGATTTCCAAAAGTATTGGGACACCAGCCTTTTTCACGCACATGAACTTTAATGGCATCCCATTCTTAGTCCATAGGGTTCAATATTAAGTTGGCCCACCCTTTGCAGCTATAATATGTTCAACTCTTCTGGGAAGGCTGTCCAGTCCACAAGGTTTAGGAGTGTGTCTATGGGAAGGTTTGACTATTCTTTCAGGAGTGCATTTGTGAGGTCAGGCACTGATCTTGAACGAGAAGGTCTGGCTCACAGTCTCCACTCTAATTCATTTCAAAGCTGTTCTATTGGGTTGAGGTCAAGACTCTGTGTGGGCCAGTGAAGTTCATCTACCCCAGACTCGCTCATCCTTTATGGTCCTTGCTTTGTGCACTGGTCCAAATCATTTGGTGGAGGGGGGGTTTTAGTGTAGTGTTGTTTTTCATGGGTTGGGCTTGGCCCCTTTGTTCTATTGAAGGGACCTCTTAAGGTGTCAGCATACCAAGACAAGATTGTCCTCCAATAGTTGCTAGGGGTTCCTTGAGCAATGACCAATTTTTGCCTCTCAGATAAGTTCCCAGTGACACCAATGATCTTTTTAGCTATCTGTAGGGGGGGGGTTCTTCCTCAAGACCACAGATGTAAGGAGCAATCTTCCCCTGACTATTACACCAATGTATCGTGAGTTGTAGATATAGACATTTTTAACAGGGGTTCCCTGAGACCAAAAGGTTATTTCAAGGGTTCCTCCATGTTTAAAAGGCTAAGAAAGTCTAATCTAAACCATTCCATTGTAGTTCTGGCTGTATGTTTAGGGACGTTGCCCTCCACCCCAGTATCAAGCCTTTTGCAGACTCTGAGGCTGCGTACACACGGTCGGTCCATCTGATGAGAACGGTCTGAAGGACTGTTGTCATCGGTTAACCGATGAAGCTGACTGATGGTCTGATGTGCCTACACACCATCAGTTAAAAAACCGATCGAGTCCAACGCGTGACGTAAAACACAACGATGTGCAGAGAAAAATTAAGTTCAATGCTTCCAAGCATGCGTCGACTTGATTCTTAACCGATGCTTTTGCATACTAACCATCGGTTTTGACCTATCGGTTAGGCGTCCATCGGTTCAATTTTAAAGCAAGTTCTAAAATTTTTGACCTAAAGGATAACTGACCGATGGGGCCCACACACGATCGGTTTGGACCGATGAAAAGGTCCTTCAGTCAGTTTTCATCGGTTTGGACCGATCGTGTGTACGCAGCCTGACAGGCTTTCTTGTAAGAATGCCCTGTATTTGGCTCCATCCATCTTCTAATCAACTCTGACCAGCTTCCTTGTCCCTGCTTAAGAAAAGCAATCCCACAACATGATGCTGCCACCACCATGTTTCACGGTGGGGATGGTGTGTTCAGGGTGATGTGTAGTGTTCATTTTCTGCCACACATAGCGTTTTGCTTTTAGACCAAAAAGTTAAATTTTGTAAAGAAAAAAGAAGAAGAAGGAAGTCTCTGATTATGCGAAAATAATAAAAAAATTCTATGTAAATCAAAGTGATGGTGCTCCCAGAATCTTGAGTGAAACAAGTGCAGTGAAGATAGCCACCACCAACGTAGGAGAGGCTTACCGGAAACAGTGAACCCTAAAGAACATACGTTCAAAGGGTCAACTAAGCATGGTATAAACGACTGTAGAAGCTGAATCCTCTGCTGCAGTTCCCACAAAACGTCTCACACACCGAACCAATGTAAAGAGGGTATGCTTATACTAGGTGCTTATGGGTAATGACCCAAATGATGTCGGGAAGTGGAACCAGATGAGGTATGGAAATTAAGAAAAAAGAGAAGGGCACATAGCGTAATACTGTATGATGATTTTTTTTTTAATGTAGATAGAAACACTTACATTGACAGATGAAACAGCGCTTGTCAAACTACTAAACGGCAACAGTGGAGTCTCCCAGAGTTGAGACCAAAAGAGCATACCCTCTTTACATTGGTTCGGTGTGTGAGACGTTTTGTGGGAACTGCAGCAGAGGATCCAGCTTCTACAGTCGTTTATACCATGCTTAGTTGACCCTTCTGAACATATTTTCTTTAGGGTTCACTGTTTCCGGTAAGCCTCTCCAATGTTGGTGGTGGCTATCTTCACTGCACTTGTTTTACTCAAGATTCTGGGAGCACCATCACTTTGATTTACATTGAACTTTATAATTATTTTTGAATAATCAGAGACTTCCTTCTTCTTTTTTCTTTACAGACATTTGTTCACTGATTATTTCAACAGTATCGTTGTGTACTGTGTTCATTATCACTAGGTGCATTTTACATGTTTAGCGCTACACTTTATATGTTTTTTTGTTTTTCACCATTGTGTCTATTGGTTTTTGTAGCTGCTCAGCAATAAGACTGTGCAGAATTTTTTGTATTCATATTTGTTACCAAAAAGTTCAATTTTGGTCTCATCTGACCAGAGCACTTTCTTTCACATGTTTTCTGTGTCCCCCACATGGATTCTCCCAAACTGCAAATAGGACTTCTTATGGCTTTCTTTCAAAAATGGCTTTCTTCTTGCCACTTTTCCATAAAGGCCAGATTTGTGGAGTGCATGACTAATAGTTATCCTGTGGATAGAGTCTCCCACCTGAGCTGTGGATTTCTGCAGCTCCTCCAGAGTTACCATGGGCCTCTTGGCTGCTTCTCTGATTAATTCTCTCCTTGCCTAGCCTGTCAGTTTGACGAGAAACCTGAAAGACTCGTACACACGCATGGTATACTTAGCGAGAAAGCTCTGCCAGCAGTTTTCTTGCTGGCTCTTGCCGAGTAAACCGAGCGTGTGTACGAGGCTTTAGAGTTAGCAGAAGGTAAGTACATGTATCCTATGCTCCATACAGCAAATTACCGTAACTTGTTGACTTTAATGCACTTTTAAGGGTGAATCCCAGTTCTTCAGGTTTTACACAACTTATGTTTGTTCACTTTGAATAATTTTTGTATCACCAGAGGCCCTTGTACTACAGCCTATGTTTGTTAGGGAGTATGTGCTTAACTGTGTATGCTGTTTACACTTTATTATTTTGTTCACGGTTCATTATTGTTTTCATTGTACATACTACACAAAGGGAGATTACTAATACTTTCTTCAAGGATATCACATACCTAAATACATGCTAGTCAAAATATTATTTGCTAAATCAACAGAAACCTACGGGTTATAGTGACTCATTCAACCTTGTACAAATATTATATACCTGTAAATACCTGTGTATAATAAAGATCATATCTATTATTCTTTTGATATCATACAAACACTGGAATTCATTATGCTTTATAGACACTCTTTAGATGTGTGTTTTGTTCATGTTGGTGCATGTGAGAGATTCATGACCTTTTGGGAAAAAAGTACATACATTACATAGTTACATAATTACATAGTTAGTCAGGTTGAAAAAAGACACAAGTCCATTCAGCTCAACCATAAAAATATATATATATATTGTACAATCCCATATACCCAATTCTATACCCACAGTTGATCCAGAGGAAGGCAAAATAAAACAGCAATGCATGATCCAATTTGCTACAACAGGGGACAAAATTCCTTCCTGATCCCCCGAGAGACAATCGAATTTTCCCTGGATTAACTTTACCTATAAATGTTAGTACCCAGTTATATTATGTACATTTAGGAAAGTATCCAGACCTTTCTTAAAGCAATCTACTGAGCTGGCCAGAACCACCTCTGGGGGGAGTCTATTCCACATTTTCACAGCTCTTACTGTGAAGAAGCCTTTCTGTATTTGGAGATTAAATATTTTTTCCTCTAGACGTAAAAAGTGCCCCCTTGTCTTTTGTGTTGACCATAAAGTGAATAACTTAACACCAAGTTCACTATATGGACCACGTATATATTTGTACATTGTACATTCTCCTCTTCTCAGGAGAGAATAAATTCAGTTCCTCTAATCTCTCCTCATAGCTGAGCTCCTCCATGCCTCTTATCAGTTTGGTTGCCCTTCTCTGCACTTTCTTCAGTTCCCCAATATCCTTTTTGAGAACTGGTGCCCTATAACATTTGTTGTATAGAGGCCAGCACCAAGGCTGGAGTGTTTACACTGGACTCTCCTTCCTCAGTAAATCTCACCTTAGACTCCAGCTAACAGAACTCTTTACCCGGCCACTGTGCCTGTCATGGTTGAGGAGGTGAGTTGCGCAGAGGAATGAGCCTAATAATGCGCCACTAGGATGTCTCCGTTGTGATCGTCTCTTGATGGCATTGGGCAGATTCCATTGCTACTAGGCAGCTCAATCGCAAGTTGTCCCAGCAGGACGAACAGATAATAAAACTATCTATGGGGAGGGAAAGAGGATTGCAGTGTTAATGTTGACAGTTTGTATCATATACAGCCGGTAAAATACATTTTCACCTCATGTTGGTAACAACCCATGCATTCCATACATACAAAGAAACCAAAAGTTTCAATTTCAGTTCAGAAATTAAATGATGCGTAATAGAATGGAATGACACAGGGAAAAATTATTGAACATGCTAACTGAACTGTATTTAATATTTCATACAAAATCATTTGTTAGTAATGACAGCTTCAAGACGCCTCATGTGTGGAGAAACTAGTTGCATGCATTGTTCAGGTATGATTTTGATCCATTCTTCTACACAGTCTTCAAATCTTGAAGGTTCCATGGGCCTCTTCTATGAACTCTGATCTTTAGTTTCTTCTATAAAATGTCCATTGGATTCAAGTCAGGTGATTGCCTGGGCCATTCTAGCAGTTTTATTGTCTTTCTTTGATTGTTTCCTTGGCTTTGGGTTTGGGATCATTGTCTTGCTGCAATGTCCACCCTCATTTCATCTTCATGATCCTGGCAGCAGATTTTTATCAAGAATGTCTTGGCACATTTTTGCATTCATTCTTTCTTCAGTTATATGAAGTTTGTCACTGCCAGTACCATACGCTGAAAACAGGCTCACACCATGATGTTCCCACCCCCAAACTTCACTGTTGGTAGGGTGGTTTTGGGATGATGTGCAGTGCCATTTGACCTCCTGTATTATGGCATCCAAAGAGTTCAATTTTGGTCTTATCTGACCAGACTATATTGTCCCAGTATTTCACAGGCTTGTCTAAATGTTGTGCAGCAAACTTTAAACAGGCTTCAGCATGCATTTTCTTTAGCAATATACTCTTGTGTGGTGAGGTCCCTTTATTCATGTATTCAATACTTTTTCCCTGTGTGATTTCATTTTATTACACATAACTTCATTTCTGAATTTATTTGTTTTGTTTTCTGTATTTGGATGGATTGCATGGGTTGTTACTGACAAATGGTAAAGATTTCATGTCAATAGCACCTTTAGAAATATATTTTCCAAGAAAAATGGTGACGTGTTCAATACTTATTTTGCTTACTATATGTCATTTTTGATTTTGCTCCTGTGTCCGCTTTAAGTCAGGACCCCAGTGCTGCAAAGCAAAAACACCATCCACTATGCCACCATTCAAGGCCTTTTTTTTTGTATTGTTAATACTATGTTACGGCTCCTGCATTTTACATAGTTACATAGTCAGGTTGAAAAAAGACCATCTAGTTCAAACATAAAAATAAATAAATAAATAAAAAATAATAATATCATACAATCTCATATACCCAACCCTATACCCGCAGTAGATTCAGATTAAGGCGAAAAAACCCCAGCAGAGCATGATCCAATTTGTTGCAGCAGGGGAAAAAATTCCTTCCTGACCCCCCGAGAGGCAATCCGATTTTGGCTGGATCAACTTAACCTATAAAAGTACCCAGTTATATTATATTATGTACATTTAGGAAAGAATCCAGCCCTTACTTAAAGCAATCTACTGAGCTGGCTAGAACCACCTCTGGAGGGAGTCTAACTTCCATTATGTGTTGCTCCTTGCATTTCAGCTGCATTATGGTTTATAGCAGTTATCAAGACCCAAAACAAGTGGTTTGTGTCTTAATTAAATAAGGAGTCAGTAAAGCTTTATGGCAGTGGTTCTCAACCCCTGTCCTCAGGACCCACTATCAGGCCAGGTTTGCAAGATAACTGAAATACATCACAGGTGATATCATATGCTTCTTAGTGATTGCAGTATTCTAGTCTGCATCTCTCCAAGGTAATACTTAAAATCTGGCCTGTTAGTGGGTCCTGAGGACAGGAGTTGAAAATAGGGATGAGCTCTGGCGTGTTCGCACAGTCCACGTGCAGAGCCCACCAGGAAGTCTGCACGGCGCTGCACTAACCACAGGCAGGGAGACATTTCCCGATCTCTGCAGCCGAGCATCGAGACAATGTCTCCCTGCCTGTGATTAGCGCAGTGCCGTGCAGACTTCCTGGCGGGCTCTGCACATGGAGTGTGCGAACACGCCGGAACTCATCCCTAGTTGAGAACCACTGCTCAATGGTAACCTCAGAGCCTGTTTAGAAAAATCAAAGATCAAGCTGAAAACTCAGATATTATTAGATATGATTAGACATGATATAATTAGACAGCTGTGCCTTTTTACAGTTTGATGTCTAGACTCCTTTAAAGCCTTTGCAATTAAATAAATATACTTGTTATAGTCTATCCTTTTACCTTATGAGCCAAGGACCTATCATTTTAACTGCGTTTGTGGGGTCTTTAGGTTTTACTACAAAATCAGCCCAGTCATGTTAAATTCTCTAACTTAGATGCATCAGAACTTTGGACAGTCACAGTGGACTGTAATAAAGAACTGTCTTCACTATATGTGTTCAGATGTCCATATCTCAGATTTCTTCAGTATTGTTTGTATCTATATCATTCACCTTCCCTTTGTTTCCATTGTCAGGTTTAGCAATCTCAGAACCCTAAAGATGTGTTTCATCTTGTTCCTTTTTTATTGTGTGTTTTTAATAACATTTGATTTTTTTCCCTCTTATCCTCCTCTAGCGGGGATTGAAATCCAGGTTAATGCTAAAATCAATTCCTGGTAATTAGTTCACCATTCGCTCACGTCCTCCCCTTAAATTTCCTGCAGAAGAAAGATGTCGGGTTTGTAAAATCCCCTGTGTTACTCCCGGCAGCTTAAGATTTAGAGATAGCAAAATAATAGAAGTGTTTGCTACAGGTGGTTAATCAAATAGAAATGAAAATAGGAATTACGAAGAGGGCGTTCTGGTCATCTTGTTACTGATAGAACCAAAAACCCATTATAGGTGTAAATCTCAAGCTGCCCAGACAATTATTTGTTCTTAAATACTCTCCTCCAGGATGGCTCCAAATAAAGTTGTTTATTGACTTTGCTGCTGTAATGAAACTGTGTGTATATTGTTAGAATTCCTTTCCTATAAGTGAAGGTACCACTAGCCATAACCATGTGCTGCTTGAAATCTTGTCCAGGAGCTTGGTGTACTTATGGGATCCATTTATACCTTAGAATTGTCAGTGCATTCATTTATTCTTAACGGTTGTCAATGTACCACAAGACAACCAAAAATATATATGTACCTTTTTTTAAATTGAGCCACCTCAACAAATGACATATGCATTGTGGTACATTGCAGTACATGTGCATTGACCACTAATATATTAGGGTGTTGCGGTGCCATTTGCAATAAATGGCAACCTAACACACCACACCATGCTTTAGCATTAAGTACTAAAATGAACAGATGAGAATGGGCCCTTAAAAAGAACATATAGGAACAGCTAAAACAGTACTGATCACAGTGGCCACTTCTTGGTGTCTAGCAATGAGAGCCTAGAGAACTGGTTGGGAGTATTTGCTATGATGGGTCATTGAAAGTACACCTTGTAGCCTAGTAGCAAAATTAGCTTATTAGAAGTGTTTTTGGGGGGAGGGAGGGGGGTGTTTGTTGAGTGGTTAAGGGGTGCTAGATAACATATTTACATTTTCCCTCGTTTCTGCCCATGGATCTCAGAAGATGTTAAGTAGTCCAAACATCAATTCTGCACCCGGCTGCAATGCATTGCCATTGGGTTACTCAGCATTTCCATTGGATCTCATTAGCAGGAGATGATGTCACCCCCTGCAGTATGGACGTCCAGGAAAAGGTCAGTATATTACCATAGGCCCTTTTCACACGGGTGGACCGTTCAGGTCCGCCTGTCAGTTTTTTAGGAAGACCTGAACGGACACTCCGTGAAGGTCTATGGAGCAATGGAGGTCAGCGGTGACATGTCCGCTAGAAATCCGATCCGCACCGATCTGTTAAATTCAGACGGATGGAACCCCTATTTTCCATCTGTCTGGTGGATCAGATCGGATGAAAACTGACTCTACGGTCTGTCTTCATCCAATCCCCCAAAGAGGGGAGCATTGCTCTGACAGGTCGGTCCCTGCACAGTGTGCAGAGACAGACCTGTCATCTACCTGCTGAGTGGGGATCAACAGAGCGATCCCCGCTGAGCAAAGCGTAGCCCCTACACGGACACTTTTTCACTTTAATACAATGTTTAAACAAGGGGTCACGTTAAATGGGCTGGCCTTGCCTGATATGCAAGGTCTGAATTAACGTAACGGAGGGAGAGCTGCAGATTTAGTACAGCTGTGAGCATATATACACTCAAATATAATATATTCTTAACAAGCAGTAAGTAAGCTTTAAAAAATTCCACACTGAGATCCATAGGTGAGTGTGAGATGCTTAAGAGTCGACTTTAAAGTGGCCCTGTTGATGTGCCATGCATGGATACACTGTAAAGCCCCCCACACAAAACACAGCAAATCATAAGAACCTCAGTACACTTCATGTAAAATACAGAATACCAATATCAAAACTGGAGCGGACAGAATCTAGAGCAGCTGTGCATGACAACCAATCAGCTTCGATCTGCAGTCTGTTCAGTTAAGCGTTAAAGTGGTTCTAAAGGCTGAACGTTTCCATGCATAAAGGCAAAAAATCCTCAGTGTACAGCTCCCCTCTTAGCACCCCCTTATACACACCTGAGCCTGATCCCAATCCAGCAATGTGCACAAGAGCAGAAGCTCTCCTGGCCTCCTCATTGGTTGAGACACAGCAGCGGGAGCATTTGGCATCTCTGTTCTCAATCACAGCCAGTAAGGAGAGGGGCCAGGGCCGATCCACACTCTGTGTGTCTCATATGGGGGCACTCAACAGAAAAGGGGGAAGCTGGAGCCCCGTCAGGGAACCCGAGAAGAGGAAGATTGGGGCTGCTCCTTGTAAAGCCATTGCACAGAGCAGGCAAGTATGACATGTTCGTGATTTTTAAACAAAGCTGAACCTTGAGGCCGCGTACACACGGTCGGACAAAACTGATGAGAATGGACCGAGGTTCAGTTTCATCGGTCCAAACTGACCGTGTGTATAGCCCATTGGTCTGTTTTCCTTCGGTCCAAAATTGTAAAACATGCTTCAAAATCGAACCGATGGACCGCTGCCCGATCGGTCCAAACCGATGGTTAGTACAGAAAGCATCGGTTCAAAACCTGCGCATGCTCAGAATCAAGTCGAAGCATGCTTGGAAGCATTGAACTTTGTTTTATTCAGCACGTCGTGTGTTAGACGTCACCGCGTTCTGACCCGATCGGTTTTTGGAACGATGGTGTGTACGCACATCAGACCATCAGGCCACTTCAGCGGTGAACCGATGGAAATGGCCCGTCGGACCATTCTCATCGGTTTGGAACGACCGTGTGTACGCGGCCTTACAAACACCTTAAAAATGAAAGATAGAAGCTGACTGGTTATCATGCACAGCTGCTCCAGTGTGATGAATTTCCATTACAGTTTTTTACAAAGTTTTAATAGCAGTATAAAAAGTATAACAGTTGATGGCAGTTTCTCCGCAGTTTAATTCACTGAAATATAATAAACAAAGCCTATTACCCATAAATGCCAATCATATATTTCTTGTTATACATACATTTTCTAAATTGCAATAGACAAATAGAAGATAAAATCTGTCTGCAAAGTATAATGCAGATTTTTTTATTTTCTGATACATTTTATGGTCCACATTGAAAGGGTTTTAGAAGGAAAGTCAAAATGTGTCAGCAGAATGTAGTGAAAACCACAGGGTTATGGGGAAAGTGCAATTCTCAAGATGCTGTCTCATGTTTTTTTATATGACCGGCCCAATAAACTCACATCCAGTGTAGAAAAAGTAAGAGGCACATTATATTCAATGAAAGTCCATGGAATCCACAGCAGGAGCTTCTCTCAGAGCAAAAATAACTGTGCTAATGTATACTCAACAAGCTGTAAAAAGAACTCAAGAGAGATCCAGAACAGAAGTCGCAGCGCCATAACAGGGCTCTAATTGATTGAATGCTCTTGCAAGATGACCGAGAAAAAGGCTCTTAGTAATATAAGTTTATGGAAGGGTGAGAACCTGGAGTTCAGAAAATGAAAGAATATCCTTGGAGTCAGTCAATGTACTGAGAACAACAAGACTAAGATGGAAAAGTGAAGTAGTCTCGGTACAAAAAAATGATATATTGTATGCTGTTTTCTTGCTCTTGGAATGATTGACTGAAGCAAACTGCTTGAGCAAAATAAATAATTTTCGAAGGAATACATTCAAATTTATCAAGAACAATTTTGCCACAGACCCAGCTGTGCTTGAGACCTACCTCAACTTCCAATAGGCACACAATGCTTCATCTCCCCTATAGTCCCTCCCAGAACCCACCCCCCCAATTTCATCTTCAGTACCTTTATCAGTATCCGGTTAAGGACCGCCGCACGACTATTTACGTCGGCAGAATGGCACGGCTGGGCACATGGACGTACAGGTACTTCCCCTTTAAGATGCCCAGCCATGGGTCGCGAGCGCACAGATCCTGTCCTCCATGACTGCACCCGCGGGACCCGCGGACCCGATCGTCGTCAGTATCCCGCGAATGGGTCGCAGTTCTTCTTAGTATGGCGGTCAGTGATCGTCTGTTCCCCGTGTTAGGGAACGACGATCAGTGATGTCACATGCACAGCCACGCCCCCCCACAGTAAGAACACACCCTTAGTACACACTTAACCCCTACAATGCCCCCTCCTGGTTAACCCCCTCACTGCCATTTTCACAGTAATCAGTGAATTTTTATAGCACTTTTCGCTGTGAAAATTACAATGGTCCCAAAAATGTGTCAAAAGTGTCCGATGTGTCAGCCGTAATGACGCAAAAAATTGCTGATCGTCGCCATTAGTAGTAAAAAAAAATTATTAATAAAAATGCTATAAAACTATCCCCTATTTTGTAAACGCTATAAATTTTGCGCAAACCAATCAATAAATGCTTATTGCGATTTTTTTTACCAAAAATATGTATAAGAATTTTTGGGGGATATTTATTATAGCAAAAAGTAATCAATATTGAATTTTTTTTTAAATTGTCGCTCTATTTTTGTTTTTAGCGCAAAAAATAAAAACCGCAGAGGTGATCAAATACCACCAAAAGAAAGCTCTATTTGTGGGAAAAAAAGGACGCCAATTTTGTTAGGAGCCACGTCGCACGACCTCGCAATTGTCAGTTAAAGCGACGCAGTGCCGAATCGCAAAAAGTGCTCTGGTCTTTGACCAGCATTATGGTCCGGGGGTTAAGTGGTTATTGGGAAAAGAAACCCTGAAAATATACCCACTTAAGACCTGGACCCTATTTTGCGATTCGACACTGCGTCGCTTTAACTGTCGTGCGACGTGGCTCCCAAACAAAATTGGCATCCTTTTTTCCCACAAATACAGCTTTCTTTTGGTTTTTAGTTTTTGCGCCATAAACAAAAATAGAGCGACAATTTTGAAAAAAATGAATATTTTTTACTTTTTGCTATAATAAATATCCCCCAAAAATATATAACAAACATTTTTTTTCCTCAGTTTAGGCCGATGCGTATTATTCTACATATTTTTCATAAAAAAATCGCAATAAGTGTTTATTGATTGGTTTGCGCAAAAGTTATAGCGTTTACAAAATAGGGGGTATTCTTATAGCATTTTTATTAATATTTTTTTTTTTACTAGTAATGGCGGCGATCAGCATTTTTTTTTCGGTACTGCGACATTATGGCGGACACTTTGGACACTTTTGACACATTTTTGGGACCATTGGCATTTTTATAGCGATCAGTGTTATACAAATGCATTGGATTACTATAAAAATGCCACTGGCAGTAAAGGGATTAACACTAGGCGGCGGGGAAGGGGTTAAGTATGTTCCCTGGGTGTGTTCTAACTGTAGGGGGGGTGGACTGATATAGGGAAATGACTGATCTTCTGTTAATACATTGTATGAACAGAAGATCAGCATTTCTCCCCTATATTTGAACTATTTGGCACCATTCACATCAACTAAGCTGTTATTTGACTTCTTTACCTATTACGGTCCCACATCTTCCCTCTTCTGGGACTTCTGGGACCTCATCTGGATTGTGTTATATTTGAACTTTTTGGCACTATTCACATTAACTAAGCTGTTTGGTTTTACATGCTTCTCATGTTTGTGATGTTCATCATTTAATTTAATTATAGTGTATGATTCATTTTTAATTTATGCTCACCATTACTGACTCACAGACCTCCCACCCTCACTGGCTCTAGCGATTACTCAGTGGTGGGTTTTTGCTACTCACTTCCTTGTGCATCTGCTCTTTACCCTTCCTAACACAGCGCAGTCACCATCATCTATTTCATTCACACATTTCTGGCCAGGACCCGAAAAACCCGCAGACGAAATTCGATCGGAATTCGAAAAAAATTATATTCGAATTGAATTCGAAAACAAATTCTATTCGAAAAGAGACTATTTGTTTTCAAATCCGGTCGAAATATTTTCGATTTCGACCGTATTTTTTCAAAATTCGGTTGAAAACGAACGAATTCCGAAAACGGTCGAAATATTTTCGAATTCGACCGGATTTTTCAAAATTCGGTCGAAAACGAACGAATTCCGAAAACTAATTTAACACATGTAACGAATCTAACTTAATGAAATTAAAGTGGAGTTCCACCCATAAATATAACATTACATCAGTAGTTTTAAAAAAATGTCATTAGTCCTTTACGAATTTTTTTTTTTTTTTAGATGCCTTCAAAGTGTTGTTGCTAGGCAGAATAGTTAATCTTCCCACTTCCTGCACCTAGGTGCTTAATGCTTCCTAACCTACACCGCACAGACTCCTGGGAATGTAGTGAGTGTAACTTTCCAGGAGTCTGTGCACTCCCCAGTCTCAAAGAATCATGTGACTTGGACAGCACAGGTGCTGAAACCTGATCTGACACTGCTTGTGCAGCACTGAGCATGTGCGAGATCTGCAAGGCTGAAATCCAGGAAGTCATACAGTCTGGCTTCACGATGCCCACACTTAAGATGGCCCCAGTCAATTTCTATTTTATAAAGTGTCTAAATGCTGTAACAACCTAACAAAACGGACCTTAGTTTACAGGCCAACTTTACTAGAATACATTAAGCTTGTGTATTACAGGGGTATTTATATTTAAAAAGTGAAATTGTGGCCGGAACTCCGCTTTAATTAAATAATGAATGCAAACGAAACTAAACAAATGTTTCCTTTTTGCACATGCCTAAAACAAGCTAACATGGCAATCTAGAATTTGTACACCTCCCTTATTACTTTGTCAGAAACTATACAGTACAAAAAAAGTACAAACATAGTTTTCTATAGTTTTCTAGAAATGAGAAAACAATGTTTGTACTTTTTAAGGAAGTGTTTAGATTTCTAAATGCATGGTTGCCGACAAAGTCCCAAGAGGGTTGTAAAAAATCAATATTGATACATTAGGGATGGTGGCAATCAATATACCACTATTTGAAGGTATAGAACTTTTTAACCTGGCAATCTGGAGCACTTGGAAGCAGCAGGGTATAGTCTGTCAGCAGTGTGTAGCAAGCTGAGTATGGTAAATAGATATGGGGCACCATGTAAAGTCTGAGAAATGACCTTACTCATGTCTTGACTATGGTCCTTCAACAGCCTATTTTACCTGACCACCATGTCCACATTCTTTGTCCAATGCATGGGAAAAGGTCAGAAGGAAGAATGCTGTCATCCAAGCTTCCGATCATGTCACAAGGATGCAGATATGCATTAGGATATGTGCGTCCTGTGTGAGGCTGCTGCAGTTATCCAACAAACTTTTACACTTTTGTTAATGTTAAGTAGCTGTTTGGCAACTAATAATTTAAGATTCTTCCTGTTTTTCTACATTGATAGTTTTAAGCTACACCAGCAGAGCACATACTGTATAATTAACATTGATCAGAGCAAATTGTCCAACTTACCTAACTGTACTTTTTTCAGTGGTGGTGTTCAAAGCTTTATAAGTATACAATACACATAAGTTGGGATTGGGAACAACTGAATCATAATAATTGATATATTAAGCAAATAAATTTACTTAAATCTCTTCTGTATACTTCACCCTTCTTAACATATAAAACTATGAGAAGAGACAACATTTATTCATGGATGAGTACAGAATACAACACTTTTTTTTTTGCATTAACATTAACAAGAAGACATTGAAAGAAGCCAGCGTAAATAAATTGTGCGTTGCTGACCTCAGTCTTTCACATCCTCATTCTTCTTTCCTGCTGAACAACCAGTCACAGTAGATTATAACTTCTCGCATTAAATCAAGAGTTGAGTTGCAGCTCTAATGTTTGCCAGGGATATAATTCTACAGTGGCTGTTTTATGTTTTCATGGTGTATATTTATATATATATATATATATATATATATATATATATATATATATATATATATATATATATATACACACACTATCTCACAAAAGTGAGTACACCCCTCACATTTTTGCAAATATTTTATTATATCTTTTCATGTGACAACATTTTGCTACAATGTACAATGCTACACAGTAGTGAGTGTACAGCTTGTATTTGGCGTGGAGTTTCCCCTTATGATTCATACCAAATACCAGCTCTGTGGGAGGGAGGGGTTTGCCTTAGAGCCGGTTCACACTGGGGCGACTTCCTCTAAAGTTGCCTCACTATGAACGGGGATCCGACTGGGAGGCGACTTCTATTAAAATCAATGGGTACAAGTTGTGTCGGATTGAAGTAGTACAGGAACCTTTTTTGAAGTCGGAGCGACTGCAGTAGTGTGCATTAGGACAGCTCCATTTACTTACATGAATTTCTTCATGCAGCGTGACTTGAGGCGACTAGGGGCGACTTGGGGCAACTTGAAGTCCGAAGTCAGACCTGTGTGAATGGGCTCTAACAGTGTAAATTTGCTGTCCTCTCAAAATAGCTCAACACACAGCCATAAATGTCTATACTGCTGGCAACAAAAGTGAGTACACCCCTAAGTGGAAATGTGCAATTTGGGCCCAAAGTGTCAATATATTGTGTGGCCACCATTTTTTTCAAGTACTGCCTTAACCTTCTTGGGCATGGAGTTCATCAGAGCTTCACAGGTTGCCACTGGAGTCCTCTTTTACTTATCCATGAAGACATCACGGACATGGTGAATGTTAGAGACCTTGCTCTATTCCACCTTCCGCTTGAGGATGCCCCACAGATGCTCAATAGGGTTTAGGTCTGGAGACATGCTTGGCCAGTTCATCATCTTTTCCCCTTAGCTTCTTTTGCAAGGCAGTGGTCGTCTTGGAGGTGTGTTGGGGGTCGGTATCATGTTATCATACTCCATTTGGGGGAAAAAAACTAATAAAAATAATTGTATACTGTAAGGTTTCATTTCCCATTTTATTGAAATATTGATTTGGTTCATTTGTATGTTTTTTATATGTAATAAATGAGAATTTTTACTGAAGTTGATTGTTTGCATATCAGAAGCGGGATAGTCCAAAACCCCCTCCTCTTGGTTTGAGTGTGTGAGAGGACAGCCTCTTTCCTCCCTTTATTTTCTATAAAAAATGTGGATGACGGTACTTTTTACACTGTCATTTTTTATAATTGTTTATCTAAGGCCATACTCAAAATTCTATTTCCCAAAGACAACCTCTGGATTTGACGCTGAGCATGTGCGCGCAACTTCTTTGGTCGATCATGGCAAGTCCTGTTCTGAGTGGAACCTGTCCTGTTAAACTGCTGTATGATCTTGGCCACCATGCTGCAGATCAGTTTCAGGGTCTTAAGGGTCTTGTCAATCTTCCTATAGCCTAGGCCATCTTTATGTAGAGCAACAATTATTTTTTTCAGATCCTCAGAGAGTTTTTTTGGCATGAGGTGCCATGTTGAACTTCCAGTGACCAGTATGAGAGAGTGAGAGCGACAACACCAAATTTAACACACCTGCTCCCCATTCACACCTAAGACCTTGTAACATTAATGAGTCACATGACACAGGAAGGGAAAATGGCTAATTGGGCTCAATTTGGATATTTTCACTTAGGGGTGTACTCACTTTTATTTCCAGGGGTTTAGGCATTAATGGCTGTGTGTTGAGTTATTTTTAGAGGACAGCAAATCTACACTGTTATGCAAGCTGTACACTCACTACTATACATTGTAGCAAAGTGTAATTTCTTCAATGTTATTAAATGAAAATATATAATAAAATATTTACAAAAATTGAATGGGGTGTACTTACTTTTGTGAGATACTGTATATCCCAAAAAGTGAGGTAGAAGACTATAAATAGTAATTCATATTTATCCTATTAAAACCAATGTATGATTACTTAAACTTCAACAAATGGTTATTTTATTTATTCATACATCACTGTCTAATTCCAGTGCCAAAAGACCTTTTATATCACAGAAAGGTTATAGGACCAGACAGTATATAGCTGCTAGGATATACAAATGCGGATCGTTCTATGTGGGTGGGGCATACTTAGTCTGTCATGTGCACTAAAAAGGTTTGGTAGGTGCCTGGTAACAAGGACCATGATCCACTGTGAAGCAGGCATGCCAGAGAGATTGAACAAAGCTCCTGTTTTGAGTTTTGGTTCTCTGATCTGCCTATCAAGAGTGGCCCACTTTGAGCCAAAAAAGTGTGCTTATCTAAAACATGTTAACAAAATTGCAGTTACTACTCAGTATCACTGCCTCACCAAGGGATCTTGTCAATTATTGTTGCTTCTTTTAGAAAAGAGGTTGGAGTCCCAGCTTGGGAAATGTATTAGTCAACTGCAAAGGACCGCTAGTCTTTTTTAATCAAAAAATATGCTTCAGAACAATTTACCTGATTGTAAACTAGAATGAATAAGAGTCTCTAGGCATTTCTTTTACAATTTTAGGAGGATTCTAGGATTGAGTTATCTGAGATATCATTTCTTAAGTTCTTAGAAACCTTGCTACCCTAATTGTTGTGACTATGACTATTTATAAATTGCTGATCAGGGTGCATCCCTTTAATGCTTCCTTGAAAGATGTGTTTTTGATATGGTACATCATACTCATGTCCCAACCTCTTGAGACAGATAAACCTCCACTTTCTAAGAATAGGCAGCATTGACCCAGTAATACCAATGCTCCTTAGCCCACTGCAATCAAGGATGTACCCTTTAATTTTGAGTTGCCCACACATGGTTGACAAAGACTGCAGGCTTATTTTCCAACAAATGCCCTATACAATCCTTGGCAGGTCTGCATACCTCAAACTTGACAACTGCTCCCAGGTTGTGGTAATGAAATAATTAGGATGACTTGTACATAAATTTATCAAATAGGAAACAAAAAAACACACCAAACAGTGTTTGTCAAAGTAGGAAACTCTAACCATTACCTATCCTTGTCATACACACTACACATTTATTGGACTTTTATGAAGTGTTCTGCCAGTTGATCCAGAGATTTAATTACCACACTGAAGTATACAGCTAAGTCTGTCAACAAAATATTGAAGTCTATTTCAATCTAAGTTAGTTCTCTCTATATTTTTGACTGTTGAAGTAAAACACACAATTATTGGAAAAAAAATGTTTTCCATTTATTGCTAAGCCAGTGATAGCGCTAGCAGGAGCCATTGGTTCCTGCTGCTGTCAATCCCAAACTATTGTACAAAGCATGTAAGTATACCGTGCTTATTATAAAAAAAATACCTTCACAGTCAATTTAAATTATACTCTTTATTAACTAACTTAAGCTGTTAAAGTTTTTTTTAAATTTATTGTTCGGAGAGGAGAGGGGAGCTGCTTAAATAATTGAAAAAACAAAAATGCTTCGAATGACATGTTGAGGGGGTGGCATAACGTTGTACATGGTTTGACAGAACATTATGATTCAAAGGACAGCAATAGACCACTGACACTGTATTGTAGAAACACATAAATTGCATGTGTAATATTTTACTTTATTTAAAAAAAAAGCAGTAGCAACACATTGGGCCTGATTTACTATGCTCTGTGCGCTGCGCTGGTTCATGCCTTAATTAGTACTCCGGGTGGAGGCTTAATTGGGCGCATGAACCAGAGTAGCAGCCGGCGCATTGAAACTAATATGTAAAGCCGCACCGAACTCCCTATAGAAGTCTATGGGAGAAATCAAAAGTGTTCATTTTAAAGGCTAATCTGCAAGTTTTGTCCTAAAAAGTGTTTGGGGACCTCAGTCCTGCCCCAGGGAACATGTATCAATGCTTTTTTTATTTTTTAAAACGGCCGTTTTTTCGGGAGCAGTGAAATTAATAATTCTTAAAGTGAAACAATAAAAGTGAAATATTCCTTTAAATTTCGTACCTAGGGGGGGTGTAATGTCAGCATGTGAAATAGCGCATTTTTCCCGCACTTAGAACTCCCCCTGCACAAAGTGACATTCAGAAGGAAAAAAGTCATTTAAAAATTCACACGCGGCTATAATGAATTGTCGGCTCTGACAATTCTAAAGGGATTCATTCATAAAACAAACAAGAAAATGTGTAGGGGTTCCCCCAAATTAAATTACCAGGCCCTTCAGGTCTGGAATGGATATTAAGGGGAACCCTGCCGTAAAAACCAAAAAAAAAAAAGACGTGCGTTTCCCGGCAAATATCCATTCCAGACCCTTCAGGTCTGGTGTGGATTTTAAGGGGAACTCCACCCCAAATTGAAAAAAAAAATGGCGTGGAGTCCCCCTAAAAATCCACACCAGACCCTTATCCGAGCACGTTGACCTGGCCGGCCGCAGAAAAGAGGGGGGGACAGAGTGCGGCCCCCCCTCTCTCCTGAACCGCACCAGGCCACATGCCCTCAACATGGGGAGGATGTCCCCATGTTGATGGGGACAAGGGTCTCATCCCCACAACCCTTGCCCGGTGGTTGTGGGGGTATGCGGGCGGGAGGTTTATCAGAATCTGGAAGACCCCTTTAACAAAGGGGACCCCCAGATCCTGCCCCCCCCCCTGTGTGAAATGGTAATGGGGTACATTGTACCTCTACCATTTCACCCCAAAAAAAATGTCAAAGTGTTAAAAATGACAGTAGCCGGTTTTTGACAAATCTTTTAATAAAATCTTCTTTTCTTCTTTCCTTCGGGTTTCTTCCGCTGCTTCTTTCTTCTCGTTCACATCTTGCCCGACGTGTTCTTCTATCTTCTCCGTCCGTCCTTCAGCCTTCTGGTCCCGCATCTTGCCCGTTGTCTTGTCCTGTCTCCTCCTCGTCCGCATCTTGGGTCTTCTGCGGTGTTCTTCTCGTCCCGGACCCAGCGTTTGAATTTGATTTGGCCGCCGTTTTCCCGCTCCTGGGACCTGCCCCCCTCTGACGCCACAAGTAAACTCCTTAGAAGGTCATGTGCATCAGAGGGGGGCGGGGTCGCAGAGCGTCACACAGCGGGGGAATTCAATTTCAATCGCGCCGCCCGGAGAAGAAGTTCCCGCCGTGTCACACTCATGTGACCCCGCCCCCCTCTGACGCCACAAGTAAACTCCTTAGAAGGTCATGTGCGTCAGAGGGGGGCGGGGTCACATGAGTGTGACACGGCGGGAACTTCTTCTCCGGGCGGCGCGATTGAAATTGAATTCCCCCGCTGTGTGACGCTCTGCGACCCCGCCCCCCTCTGACGCACATGACCTTCTAAGGAGTTTACTTGTGGCGTCAGAGGGGGGCGGGTCCCAGGAGCGGGAAAACGGCGGCCAAATCAAATTCAAACGCTGGGTCCGGGACGAGAAGAACACCGCAGAAGACCCAAGATGCGGACGAGGAGGAGACAGGACAAGACAACGGGCAAGATGCGGGACCAGAAGGCTGAAGGACGGACGGAGAAGATAGAAGAACACGTCGGGCAAGATGTGAACGAGAAGAAAGAAGCAGCGGAAGAAACCCGAAGGAAAGAAGAAAAGAAGATTTTATTAAAAGATTTGTCAAAAACCGGCTACTGTCATTTTTAACACTTTGACATTTTTTTTGGGGTGAAATGGTAGAGGTACAATGTACCCCATTACCATTTCACATAGGGGGGGGGCCAGGATCTGGGGGTCCCCTTTGTTAAAGGGGTCTTCCAGATTCTGATAAGCCCCCCGCCCGCATACCCCCACAACCACCGGGCAAGGGTTGTGGGGATGAGACCCTTGTCCCCATCAACATGGGGACATCCTCCCCATGTTGAGGGCATGTGGCCTGGTGCGGTTCAGGAGAGGGGGGGGGGCCGCACTCTGTCCCCCCCTCTTTTCTGCGGCCGGCCAGGTCAACGTGCTCGGATAAGGGTCTGGTGTGGATTTTTAGGGGGACTCCACGCCATTTTTTTTTGCAATTTGGGGTGGAGTTCCCCTTAAAATCCACACCAGACCTGAAGGGTCTGGTATGGATATTTGGGGGGACCCCACGCCATTTTTTGGGGGGGTTTTTACGGCGGGGTTCCCCTTAATATCCATTCCAGACCTGAAGGGCCTGGTAATTTAATTTGGAGGGACCCCCTTTTTTTTTTTTTTTTTTTAATGAGCAATGACTCTATTCTTTATAGCCATGAGTACTTTAACCACTTGCCCACCGGGTTAATTCTGGCACTTCTCTCCTTCATGTGAAAATCACAATTTTTTGGCTAGAAAATTAATCAGAACCCCCAAACATTATATATATTTTTTTTAGCAGACATCCTAGGGAATAAAATGGCAGTCATTGCAATACTTTTTGTCACACCGTATTTGCGCAGCGGTCTTACAAGCGCACTTTTTTTGAATAAAAATCACTTTTTTGAATTAAAAAATAAGACAACAATACATTTTGCCCAATTTTTTTATATATTGTGAAAGATAATGTTACGCCAAGTAAAATGATACCCAACATGTCACGCTTAAAAATTGCGCCCGCTCGTGGCATGGCATCAAACTTTTACCCTTTAAAAATCTCGATAGGCGACGTTTAAAAAATTCTACAGGTTGCATTTTTTGAGTTGCAGAGTAGGTCTAGGGCTAGAATTATTGCTCTCACTCTAACGATCGCGGCGATACCTCACTTGTGTGGTTTGAATACCGTTTTCATATGCGGGCGCTACTCGCGTATGCGTTTGCTTCTGTGCGCGAGCTCGTCGGGACGGGGCGCTTTAAAAAATTTTTTTGTGGTTTTCTTATTTATTTTTATTTAGTTTTATAATGTTTTACACTGAAATAAAAAAATAAAGAAAAAATGATCAGTTTTCTTCCTATTACAAGGAATGTAAACATCCCTTGTAATAGGACTAGTGTGTGACAGGTCCTCTTTATGGAGAGAGGCGGGGTCAATAAGGCTGGAAAGCATGGTATTGAAAAAAAAAAAAACGTCCTCATGCTTTCAGCTGCAATCATGTTCGTTCACCACAGTGGTGTAGTGTATAGCACTTTGACCTAGCAGCAAAAGAGTCGTTGGTTCGAATCCCGCCCGTGACAGCATCTGCATGGAGTTTGCATGTTCTCCCTGTGCCTGCGTGGGTTTCCTCCCACAATATAAAAACACGCTGTAAATCGGTTCCGGTCTAAATAAGCCCTAATATGCAGTAGTATATTTAGGTTTGGTTCTGCCCTAGGCCTGACTACATATCTGCACCTCCTAATAGAAAAATGACCCACCCCTTCCTGTCAAGGTCACACCCTGTTTTTGTATAACCCCGCCCAGTAATTTTCAGGGGACCCACACACTAGTTCTGGGGGGGCACTGGATTCCCTTAACCACTTCCATACCAGGCACTTACGCACCTTCCCGCCAAGCCAATTTTCAGCTTTCAACACTGTCGCACTTTGAATGGCAATTGCGCGGTCATACAACACTGTACCCAAACAAAATTGGCGTCCTTTTTTCCCCACAAATAGAGCTTTCTTTTGTTGTTATTTGATCACCTCTGCGTTTTTTTTTTTGGCGCAACAACTAAAAAAAGACTGCAAATTTTGAAACAAAAAAAAGTTTTTATTTTTTTAGGTTAATTTTTTTGTAAATAAGTTTTTCTCTTTCAATTACGGGCACTGATATGGCGGCACTGATGGGCACCGATGAGATGGCACTGATGGACATCGATGAGGTAGTACTGACGGCACAGATGAGGTGGCATTGATTGGCGGCGCTGCTATGCGGCACTGATGGGCACTCATAGGCGGCACTGATGGGCACTCATGGGCGGCACAGATGGGCGGCACTTATGGGTGGCACTGATGGATACTTATGGGTGGCACAGGTGGGCACTGATAGGTGGGCACTGTGCATGGATGGGCACTGTGGGGTGGCACTGATGGACACTGTGGGGTGGCACTGATTTTCCCAGTCAGTGCCCATTTGTGGGCACTGATTGGCATCTTTTTCTTATTTTTTATTGCTTTTTGTTTTTTTGTTCTATATTTTTTTTGTTTTTGCACACCCTGGTGGTCCAGGGTGGGCATCCCTGGTGGTCCAGTGTGGTGATCCGAGGGGGGGCTGCGCTGATAAACAATCAGCGCGAACGCCCCCTGTCAGGAGAGCCGCCGATCGGCTCTCCTATACTCGCGTCTGTCAGACGCGAGTGAGGAAGAGCCATCGATGGCTCTTCCTGTTTACATCGTGATCAGCCGTGATTGGACACGGCTGATCACGTGGTAAAGAGTCTCCGTCTCCGTGAGAGACTCTTTACTGAGATCAGACTGACACCCCGCATCACCGATCGCCGCACTGCGTGCCCCCACAGGCGCGTGCGGCATGAAATCCTGCAGGACGTCCTGTCAGGATTGTGTAACCACTTCCCGGACGTAAATCGGCCATAGGCTGGGCGGGAAGTGGTTAATTTGCATAGTTTTTCTCTCACTTCCTGTTTGGCTATGGGGCAGGAAGTGAAGGCAAATCTCCCCAATTGGACACAGATAATACAAAATAAACTGACAGGGCCTATAACACTCCCTCACTCTATCCAAAATTAAAGAAAATAAAACTTGTTGATTATAGTTCTTGTCAGGGGCGGACTGACCATTGAGTCACTCGGGCACTGCCCAAGGGCCCCATGCCACTAGGGGGCCCCATCCGGGTTGCCAGGCTCAGTAAAACCAGGGACAGTATGTAAAAATCTGTGTTTTTTTTAGATCTGTCCCTGATATGTCCGAAAATGACATTCTTTTAATGTGAATATCCCAAGATTTTAGCTGCCCGCCTCTGCACTACCTCCTGGCGTGGTGGTCATCTGTAAGCCAGAGGGGCCCCATAATCTTCTATTGCCCAGGGGCCACATGAGTTGTCAGTCCGCCCCTGGTTCTAGTTTAAGCACAAATTTCATAGAGTTTTATTGAGAGCCCCAAAAAATATAACCATGCCAATAGGCCAGGATAGAGCGTTGCTAATATGTAGGAATGTGTGCGTTAGAGCACCCCACCCAATGTTAACTAAAAAATTATTAATTTGCAAATAAGTATTATCTGCTCATTTTTTGGGGATGTCTGCACCCCTGATAGTGACAACATTTGTGAGGTGTCTTCACCCTTTCTAATTCATTCACTTCCTGTCACATAGCCAAACAGGAAGTGAGGGTAAAACCTTACTAATATCTTTTCTTGGGGACACAGAGATCAAGCTAAATAGTTTCCCATTATGTAAATTGCACTCTAGCATTTTGCTGTGTACACCCCAAATTATTAGGGATCTTGGACTTTGGGGTCCATTGACTAAAGGCAAATCCACTTTGCACTACAAGTGCAAAGCAAGGAAGAAAGAAAACAAAACAACTTTGCTTCTACAGGATTGGATGTTAAAACCATCAGTGCTTCCTCTCTGATTTTCAGCAACTATGCTTGTACTGCAGAGTGGCTTTGCCTTTACTAAACCCCAAACTAAATAATCATTTGGGGCAGGGATCCTCAAACTACGGCCCTCCAGCTGTTTTAGAACTACACATCCCATGAGGCCTTGTAATGCACTGACATTCACAGACATGACTAGGCATGATGGGAATTGTAGTTCCTGAACAACTGGAGGGCCGTAGTTTGAAGACCCATGATTTGGGGTGTACACAGCAGTGCTGGAGTGCAATTTGCTTAATGGGGACACTAGTTAAGATTGACCTGTGTCCAAGAAAAGACACTGGTAGGGTTTTAACCTCACTTCCTGTTCAGCTGTGTGACAGGAAGTGAAGCCAATTTTAAGAAAAGGGACACAAAGCTCATCACAAAAATAAAAAAAACACAAAGCAGGGGTTCTAACACTCACTTGGCTTCCCTCAAACACCCACAATTTGAATAGGATTGCCTTGCGCTAGATTTAAGCACAGTGCTGTAAATCAGCACATCAAGCCTGTCCACCAATAGCAAACCCCCCCCACAGGCCATGTTTGCAGGTTTTCCTTCATCTTGCACATGTGCTTTAAAATACAGTCTGGACAGCAATTCTTGATAAGAGAAATCCCCAAAACATGTCCTGTCGGGGGTACTTGAGGGCTGAGGACCACTGCAGAATAAATAAAATACTTACCAGTTTTTGTCTTTAAAGTCAGGGAGAATAAACATGGCAAACATTTCATGATTACACACCAGGAAAGAAGCTTAGACAAAAATCACACATAATTTGTTAGGCCCAAACCTAGTTCAGCTGCAGCTGTCAACATATGTAGCATGAAAAAGTAACAAAAGACAAAAACTTAACAATTTTAAAGTAATTTTTATTGGTCAACAAAACAAGGAAAGCAAAAAAAGACAAACAAAAATACATTTCAAAATTCTAAATAACCATAGCTTTACACATTTTTCATAAAATAAGGCCACATAGACAAATACATCAAAGTGATCATCATTTAAAAATAAACCAAAACCATTGGCAAAAAGCAACAAACCACATTTGTGTTTAGCAACAGCATTTCTGCCTGCCAGCCTGCCCCTTCTGAGGGCAGCTGAGGACTGATCGATCCAAGCTTTTTATAACAGTGCTAGTAATGAAGCAATTGAAATCACATGAACAAATTGCAGTCTCTAGTTTGGGTGAGCTTGTAATTGGGCACACCTGCAATTAATCCAAACCACGCTCTATGAGCATCCAATGAGTGTTTTTCACCTTTTAAAAAGAAAGGATAATTTTTTTCTAAGTGTTTGAGCATGCTCAGTTCATCACACATGTAGGAACCAAGCTGCAATGGAATGAGAGCTTTTTTTTTTTTGTTTCCCCTGATCTGATGCTTTCCAGCCTGAAGGGGAGGTGTTAAAGACAGAAGTAAACACGCACATTTAATAATCTATTTGTGGGAAAAAAAAGGTTGCCAATTTTGTTTGGGAGCCACGTCGCACGACTGCGCAATTGTCAGTTAAAGCGACGCCGTGCCGAATCACAAAAACTTGCCCGGTCATTGACCAGAAATATGGTCCGGGCTCAAGTGGTTAAAAATTAACAAAACACAAAAGTGAGCCCAATTTTTGGGGATAATGTGAAAGATGATGTTACACTGAGTAAATAGATACCTTACATGTCACGCTTTACTATTGGAAACACTCCTGCAATGGGGCCAAAATGAATTCCGTGAATATCCCCATAGGCAACCTTTTTCTTTTTTTTCCAGGTTACCAGTTTATAGTTACAAAGAAGGTCTAGTGGTAAAAGTATTGCTCTCGCTCTAACGCACGCGTCAATACCTCACATGTGTGGTTTGAACGATGTTTATATATGTGGGCGGGACTTGCGTAAGTCCCGCCCACATATGTAAAAATTATTTTTACTTTTTGCTATAATAAATATCCCCAAAAATATATATTGAAAAAACTAAAAAACCCCTCAGTTTAGGCCGATACGTATTCTACATCTTTTTGGTTCCAAAAAATCGCAAATAGCGTTTAGTGTTTGGTTTTTGCAAAAGTTATAGCGTCTACAATTGTTTTTTTTTTGTTGTTTTAACTAGTTATTGGGGCGATCAACGATTTTTATCGGTACTGCGACATTATGGCGGACACATCGAACACTTTTTTGGAACCATTGGCATTTTTCTAGCGATCAGTGCTGTAAAAAATGCATTGCTTACTCAAAAAATGCCACTGGCAGGGAAGGGGTTAACACTAGGTGCGAGGGAGGGGTTAAATATGTTCCCTGGGTGTGTTCTAACTGTAGGGGGGGGGGGACTGACATGTGTAAATGACAGATCGCTGTTCATGAAGGGGAACTCCAGACCCCCGAAAAAAAAAATAAGGTGGGTTCCCTCCAGGTGCATACCAGGCTCTTAGGCTTGGTCTGGAACATAAGGGGTTAAACCCGCGCAAAAAAAAATTGCGTGGGGTCCCCCCCAAGATCCAAACCAAGCCATTATCCCAGGCACGCAGTCTGGTCAGATAGGAATGGGGGTGGGGACGAGCGAGCGCCCCCCTCCCTCCTGAGCCATACCAGACCACATGCCCTCAACATGGGGGAGTGGGGCACTGCCCCCCCACCCCAAAGCACTCTTGTCCCCATGTCGATAGGGACAAGAGCCTCTTCCCGACAACCCTGGCCGTTGGTTGTCGGGGTATGCGGGCGGAGGGCTTATCAGAATCTGAGAGACCCCTTTAATAAAGGGGTCCCCAGATTCCGGCCCCCCACCCTATGTGAATGAGTATGGGGGTACATTGTACCCCTACCCATTCACCTGGGGAAAAAAATGGAAAAAAATAATACACCACACATGAATAAATTAATTTATTAGTCAGCCGGGGGTCTTCTGCCGGGGCCCCCCACCACCACCCCATTAGGCCCCGGGCTTCGCCATCTTCTGCCGGAACCCCCTTCACCAGTGAGGCTCCTGCCTTTGGGGGAGGGTCCCGGGCTACTACGACGGTTTCTGCGGGGGGGGTGCACTGGCACCCCACCCCCGTCTTCAGCGACGTAATTCACCGGGACCCCCTTCACCAGGGAGGCTCCTGCCTTTGGGGGAGGGTCCCGGGCTTCCACGACGGTTTCTGCGGGGGGGGTGCACTGGCACCCCACCCCCGTCTTCAGCGACGTAATTCACCGGGACCCCCTTCACCAGGGAGGCTCCTGCCTTTGGGGGAGGGTCCCGGGCTTCCACGACGGTTTCTGCGGGGGGGGTGCACTGGCACGCCTCCCCCGTCTTCAGCGACGTAATTCACCGGGACCCCCTTCACCAGGGAGGCTCCTGCCTTTGGGGGAGGGTCCCGGGCTTCCACGACGGTTTCTGCGGGGGGGGTGCACTGGCACCCCACCCCCGTCTTCAGCGACGTAATTCACCGGGACCCCCTTCACCAGGGAGGCTCCTGCCTTTGGGGGAGGGTCCCGGGCTTCCACGACGGTTTCTGCGGGGGGGGGTGCACTGGCACCCCACCCCCGTCTTCAGCGACGTAATTCACCGGGACCCCCTTCACCAGGGAGGCTCCTGCCTTTGGGGGAGGGTCCCGGGCTTCCACGACGGTTTCTGCGGGGGGGGGTGCACTGGCACCCCACCCCCGTCTTCAGCGACGTAATTCACCGGGACCCCCTTCACCAGGGAGGCTCCTGCCTTTGGGGGAGGGTCCCGGGCTTGTACGGTGTCTTCCGCCGGAGGGCGCCACTCTCCGGGCTTCTGCGATGCCTTCCGCTTCTGCCTGTCTCCTCCGCGGAGCACAGGGCTTGTCTCCGCTGTCTTCTCCCTTCTCTTCCATTCGATGTTGACACGACGAGGTCCGGCGCTGGAATGCCGTCTGAGCAGTGGGCATGGACTTATATAGGGCAATGCCACCATGTGACCTCAACCCATGTGACATCACATTCCCATCATGCCCAGGGAATGTGATGTCACATGGGTTGAGGTCACATGGTGGCATTGCCCTATATAAGTCCATGCCCGCCGCTGACACGGCATGTCAGCGCGGAACCTCGTCGTGTCAACATCCAATGGAAGAGAAGGGAGAGGACAGCGCAGACAAGCCCTGTGCTCCCGGAGGAGACAGGCAGAAGAAGGAAGAGAGAAGAAAGAAGACGGAAGAAAGCCCTGGCTCCGCGGGGGAGCCAGGCAGAAGAGGGAGCAGAGAAAAGACCGGGGAGTTGGCGCACCCCCGGCAGAAGACCAGGAAGACCGGAACCCTGGCGGAAGGCACCGGAAAGACCGGGGGATAGGCGCCATCCCCCGGCAGAAGACCCCGAAGTCCGGATGCCCCTCCCTAATGAAAAAGAGCTTAAATGGGGTGGGGGCATCCGGCGGAAGGCTCCGGAGAGGACCGAGGGATGGCGCCCTCCCCCGGCAGAAATCACCGAAGCCCAGGGTCCCGGCAGAAGATCGGGAGAGAAGAAACCCCCCCTTCTAAGAGAGCTAAAGAAGAAAGGGGGGGCTCCGGAGCAGATTAATAAAATATTTTATTGTGTGGTGTTTTATTTTACTTTACATTTCCCCCATGTGAATGGGTAGAGGTACGATGTACCCCATACTCATTCACATAGGGTGGGGGGCCGGCATCTGGGGGCCCCCTTATTAAAGGGAGCTCGCAGATTCCGATTAGCCCCGCCCGCATACCCCGACAACCAATGGCAAGGGTTGTCGGGAAGAGGCTCTTGTCCCTATCGACATGGGGGCAAGAGTGCTGTGGGGTGGGGGGGCAGTGCCCCCCTCCCCCACAGCACACACTCCCCCATGTTGAGGGCATGCGGTCTGGTACGGCTCAGGAGGGGGGGGGGGCGCTCGCTCGTCCCCGCCCCCATTCCTGTCCGGGCCAGACTGCATGCTTGGGATGAGGGCTTGGTTTGGATCTGGGGGGGACCTTCAGGGCTGAAAACAGCTCGGAGATTCCCGTGCGCCGCGTCACGCAGCGCATTCACGGGTACGCCGCTTGGTATTTACCAAGATTTTCACGGCGTACTGACAAGGCGCACGGGAATCCCTGACTTTTCTCTCTGCGCATGCCCAGTATGCAAATGAACCTCCCGAGGTTCAGGCGCACTGTGCAAGCGTACGGGGATCTGTTTTCAAAAAACACTTTCCCTTTCAATTCGGCCCGCCAAACACTTCAAAACACATGTCACTTCACTTCCCCTGCATCCCCCCACCTCCCCCCCTAATAAACTCCCGCCCAAACCCCCGCAATTTACAGTTTAATGTGCCGTGCGCCAGGTCTGTACTGGTGCACAATGCACCCTCTCCTGGGCGCACGGAGCACATTAGTAACTAGGGAAATACACTGCACTAGCAGCGTATTTCTTTAGTAAATGGCAAAACGGCTGCTACTCCTGCTTTTACTCCATGAGTCATGGAGTAAAGGCTTGGTAAATCAGCCCCAATATGTTTGATTTAAAGAAAGGCATTAATAAGTATAATTTTCAAAGACAATAATTGTTTGGTGTTACAGTGATTGACCATAAATGAGCACTAAATGTACCAGGTACAATACAGCTAAAATACAGCTAAATTGCAAAGTATATACTTTGAAATAACAGAGTATGATATTTTAAAGACAGCAGCCATAATAGACTTGCTACACTTTATGCAAGCATTTGTACTTGCCAGCTGAGTTAAAAAAAAGATAAGTCATATGTGGTCTTCATTATGTCACATTCAAGAGCTAGAAATATTTCAGGACATTCAGTACACCGGCGGTCCCCAACCTTTTTAACCAGCTGCGTGTGCGAAAATTGTGCCAAGGCCCAGGGTTTGGGTTGGGGGCGAGCACGGAGGGTAAGCGATTTTTCACAGGCAATTTATCGGAGCAATAGCTGGTGTTGACACTTCAATCATTACGGTACCATGGTTGTTATGGTGTTAGGATGATTGAGGCGCATTATTTCTATTACTACTTTGTGATATAAAATGAAATAGTTCAACCCACCATAATGCAGAATCAGTGGGAGCCCTGAGTGTGTCACTTGCCATGTCATCTGCCATTATATGCAGCTTGTCACTTGTCACGCTGCCTGCCACCAGATGAGGAATGTCACTTGCCACGTCGCCTGCCACCAGATAAAAGTCACTTGCCATGTCCCCGCCACCAGATGAGGAATGCCACTTGCCACGCTGCCTGCCACCAGATGAATGCCACTTGCCACATTGCCCGCCACCAGATGAATGTCACTTGCCACGTTGCTTGCCACCAGATGAGGATTGCCACGATGCCTGCCACCAGATGTGGAATGTCACTTGCCATGCTGCCTGCCACCAGATGAATGCCACTTGCCACTTTGCTTGTCACCAGATGAGGATTACCACAATGCCTGCCGCCAGATAAGGGATGTCACTTGCCACGCTGCCTGCCACCAGATGAGGAATTCCACTTGCCACGCTGCCTGCCACCAGATGAATGCCACTTGCCATGCTGCCTGCCACCAGATAAATGCCACTTGCCACGCTGCCTGCCACCAGATGAATGCCACTTGCCACACTGCCTGCCACCAGATGAATACCACTTGCCACCGTGCCTGCAGTGGTCATTCTTGAGTAAGGGCAGGAGACTGGAGAGCGGTGATGCAGGGACGGTGGTGAGAGATGTAATCTCTCTGCTCCCCGCCGTACCTCCGACACCAGTGCTTTGAGGGCAGAAGAACTGTTATGCAGGGTGGACGCGGAGAGATGATGTCATATTTTTGCCCCGCCATACCTCCGACACCAGCGCTGTAAGGGCGGAAGAGCTGTTATGCGGGGCGGGCGCAGAGAAGCGGGTGGCTTTTCTCATCTGCATGCCTCTGATCCACCAGACTCTCTCATCTGCCTGCTCCTGTGATGCACCGGACTCCCTCACCCGCCCACCCATCTGCCTCTGATGCACTGAATTCTCTCACCTGCCCTGATCTCTCATGCCACCCGTAGCATACGCATCCGAGTAACATTTTCCAGAGCCATGAGCAAGAAAAACAGAACTGATTTGTTGGGCAGTGTCTTGAAACAAAAAATGTGTGTCCTAATTCATGGACTAAATGTTTACTTACCTCGTACACACGGTCGGACTTTTGACCATGCAAAAGTCTGCAATGAGTCCGTTGGAAGTCTGACGGAAAGATAGAGAACAGGTTTTCTTTCTAGCATCCGTCGGACTTCCGACCCAAAAAGTCTGACGGAGGCTACACACGGCTGGACTTTCCAAGAAAAAAGGCCGTCTGACTTTTTTCTCGGAAAGTCCGACAGTGTGTACGAGGCATTATTAGTAATTTTGGACAGGCCTCAAATTCTTACGGACTGATTGTATCCATAAATAAAAAATGGTGTCTTTTTGTTTTAAATTTAAAAGAAGAGCACATGGATTTTCAGCACACTGTGTGAGCCTTTTTTTTTTAGATAGGCCACTATGTATATACAGTATATATTTTTTAGGAGACTGAAAATGGAAAAATTTTACGCACATGTATTACAGTTCTAAACCTTAGGCTACAATATCCAAGAGAGGGAGGACAAACACATTGCATGTAGAATTACAAACTTTTTTTGAGAGACTAAAGAGGAAAAAAGAGTTTCACTGCTTTTATGGTCAGGCTGCAGATTCTGAGTGACTGAGGCAGCATATTGTATCTGTAATTTAAACATTAGTGTTGTTTTGTGCTATATTGAAGATATAAAACATGAAGCAGTTTGCACCAAGCCTTTATTGGATAGGCCACAATTTCTGAGGGAGAGGGCAAGTATATTACATCAGGAAAAAAAGAATGTGTCATTTTCTAGACTAAAAATGGGAAAAGGTTAGAGATTTGCACCACAGATATCAATCCTGTATAAGCAGGCTGCAATCTCTGAGCGGTTGTGTGTGTACCAAAAAAAAGTATGTTCTTTTTGTGTACAATTGAAAAATAAACATTGAACAATTGGGCCATACTTTTCAAGTCTTCATTGGAATAGGCCAGAATTTGGGGAGAGTGTAAGCAGAATAAAAAAATTGCCACCTTTTTTTACAGACAAAATAAAGAAAAATGAACAGGTTTGCTGCTAAGCTTGTGTTCCTTCACTGGCAAACTGCTTTTTCTGATGGAGAGATCAAGTAAATGCAGCTAGAAATAAGCAATTGTTTTCCAAGAATGATCTAAGCCAGTGCATGTTAACAGAGTAAAACACAAGAAGTAGATTGCATCTTCTTAAAAAAGAGGATATATTTATTCCTCAACAAAAAAGGAGAAACAATATAAAGGTTTGCAACACTCCTTATGGACAAGCAGATATTGTTGAGGGAGTAAGCAGGCTGCTTGCAGCTCATAAAAAAATTATTGTTTTTTTTTTAAAATAAAACAAAAATGTAGGTGATTTCACATACAGCTGTAACGCCTGTTTGGATAAGACCTTTATTTTTGAGAGATAGAGCAGGCAGATTTCTTCAATAAATATACAATTAGACAGATTCTTTGCATAGACATAATATAAATATTGTACAGATTTGCTGCAAAAGATATATGTTTAAGACACCACATGTAATTTGTATAGATTTGCTTAACAGAAACGTATCTGTTTCCATGGGATACGACTTGGAAGGCATGGAATATTCTATTCATGAATACCAAATGAAAATATATTATTTGCAAAAGCATTTTATAAAGTATATTTAAATATTTGCTGAACCAAATCATTTTATTTAGGATATGATGTGGTTTTGGAGGCAGCGAGTGAGAATATTTTGCGTGTCCAGAGACACTGGGGTTGATTTACTAAAACGGGAGAGTGCAAAATTTGGTGCAGCTGTGCATGGTAGCCAATTTGTTTCTAACTGTTGAGGCCTCACAGGGATGGTGTCAGGATATAGCAGGCCTTGAGACACCAGGAAGTTCTCCTCTTCCTCATTCTGTGTGCCTCCAGTTCCCTGTCTACAGTTTATACAGTGTCTGCTCAAGTAGGAAGACCAGAGGAATTTTTACTCTGATACCTGTATTGTTACATCTCAAACAATGGCCCGGATTCAGATACATTGGTGTATCTATCGGCGGGCGTAACGTATCTCAGATATGTTAAATTAGGGCGCAAGTTCCGTATTCTGAAAGAACTTGCGCCCTAAGTTACGGCGGCGTAACGTATGTGGTCTGGCGTAAGCCCGCCTAATTGAAATGTGGATGATTTGGGCGTGTTTTATCTAAATTTAGTGTGACCCCACGTATTTGACATTTTTTATGAACGGCGCATGCACAGCTGTGCATGGTAGCCAATTTGTTTTTAACTTCAGCTTGTTCAGTTAAGATTTGACAAAAAAAACAGGTAACTGATTGGTTTCTATGCAGGACTGCACCAGATTTTGCACTCTCAAGTTTTAGTAAATCAGCCCCTTTGTGTAAACATTGTACACATCTGAGGCACGTAATCTCATCTTGTTTATCCACCACAAGTTATCGGAGAGGGAGAAACCCAGGTCCTTGTGGTCATTGAGGATGGCATTGTCTTCAGCTACCTCCCCCTCAGCCACTTATAACTACCGGGGTTTTTGAGGGATGAAACCCACCCCTGGAAGTCTGTCATATGTCTTTCTCCTCCTCCTAAATGCTGCAATGGAAAGTATACTCCTCCTCATTCTCTTCCTGTTGAGGCCTCACAGGGATGGTGTCAGGATATAGCAGGCCTTGAGACACCAGGAAGTTCTCCTCTTCCTCATTCTGTGTGCCTCCAGTTCCCTGTCTACAGTTTATACAGTGTCTGCTCAAGTAGGAAGACCAGAGGAATTTTTACTCTGATACCTGTATTGTTACATCTCAAACAATGGCCCGGATTCAGATACATTGGTATATCTATCGGCGGGCGTAACATATCTCAGATTCATTACACCGCCGTAAATTAGGGCGCAAGTTCCGTATTCAGAAAGAACTTGCGCCCTAAGTTACGGCGGCGTAACGTATGTGGTCTGGCGTAAGCCCGCCTAATTGAAATGTGGATGATGTGGGCGTGTTTTATTAAAATTTAGTGTGACCCCACGTATTTGATGTTTTTTATGAACGGCGCATGCGCCGTTCGTGAAAGAATCCCTGTGCGCATGCTCAAAATTACGCCGCAAATCGTCAATGCTTTAGACGTGAACTTAACTTACGTACAGCCCTATTCGCGAACGACTTACGCAAATGACGTAAAACTTTCAAAACTCAACGCGGGAACGACGTCCATACTTAACATAGGATACCCCTCATATAGCAGGGGTAACTTTACGCCGGAAAAAGCCTAATGTAAACGACGTAAAAAAATGCGCCGGGCGGACGTACGTTTCTGAATCGTCGTATATACCTAATTTGCATATTCCTTGCGTAAATATACTGAAGCGCCACCTAGCGGCCAGCGTAAATATGCAGCCTAAGACACTTACACCGGTCGGATCTTAGGGAAATCTATGCGTAACTAATTCTATGAATCAGTCGCATAGATACGACCCCGCAACTCAGAGTTACGACGGCATATCAGGAGATACGCCGTCGTAACTGCTCTCTGAATCCAGGCCAATGACAATACAGCGCGTGCATAAACTTTCCTTTCCGATAAGCAGACAGCAGGTTGGTTCCACTGTCATACATGACTTTTCCTGGCACAAGGTGGCATGGGGTTAACCACCTCTGGACCTGCCCCTGCAGAGGTGAGAGATTATTTGTCCCAGTGTGGTTGCTGACCTTAAGGTATACCAGCCACTAACACTGCATTGTATCATTTTGCCTGAGCCAAGGCTCCAGCATTACAAGAAAAATTGTTAACCCCCACTCTTTAGTTTTTTGTCCCATCCTCAAAAATGGTGATGTGGTACTGCTCTTAGCAAATGTGTTTGGTACATTTACTTATATCAGCAGCTTTCAGTTCAATTTATTACTTTCTGCATTTATTGTTTCATGATACAAGGCCAAGCAAGAATAACCTGCCGAGGGTATGAGATAATCAGTTTCTTACTACCATTCATTATAAAAAATGATTGGATCAGTCACCCTACCTACTTGGTTGGTTATTTTTCTGTACATTGGGTCTATTCCCCAATGTGGTGCATCCATTTTCACTGCTTCATTCCCTGTATTACTTTGGGCCGTTCTCATTTTGCTTTGTTACGAAGCTTGACTTTGTGACTTCATGCTCTATTCGCTAGGATAAACACAAGTGCGTAGTTTTGCTCTCCCCCAGAGCCAGGTCTCTGCAGATTCTTTTATGCTCGGAGTTCATGCATTGTATATTTTCATGATACCATCAATGTACTGTGCGCAGAGCCTGATGGTAATGATTCCTTAGTGAGATGGAGAATAAGTGACAAGAGTGTCAGGGTCTGAGGAGAACATTGTGTGCCATCCAAAAATCAACATATCATGATGTTGCTTAGATTTCAAGGAGACTTTTCTATTATAAAAGAAAAAAAAACTAAATGTGATGTTTGTTTGTGCAGCACTAATGCTGTGCAAACAAATACCGTAGATGCAGGGTTTCTGAAATCTTGATTAATGTACCCCAAGGGTTACTTACTTCAGATTCAGAGACCCCTCCCCAACAATTAGGCTAATAAGCAAATCTTATATAAATCCACATGACTTCACTGTTTTAGCTATTTTAAAAGCATAGGTGATGATTTGGAAAGCATATACATTTTCATAAAACTACAAAATATTAAGACATTTCAAGACATACACGGTCACTGTTGCTGTAATGGAATATTTATTAAAATATAATGAAGAAATATTGTCTTAAAGCTGAACTCTATGCATACATCATAGACACAAATGAATGTAGCTCTGTAATCATTAATATATAATTAAATATATTATTATTTACACAATGAAGGCGAGTACATACCCAATATCGACCTGTTATGAGCCTTTTATAGTCTCTGCAAAGCTGTAATGTGGAAGTAAAAAACAGGAGCCAAGAACAGTCTGGGCTCAGAGGAAGTAGGTTCACTGTTGCAGAAAAGGGGCATATTGTGGCAGAAGGGAAGTACTAGAGGGAAGAACTCAGATTTGAAAGTAAATATTGCAAAAAATGTTGCTTTTTAATTTAAACTATATCTTTGCTTTTGGCTGTTCTCTTTTAAGGCTTTAACTTGAATTACTCACTGTGCTTGATATTATTTGGCCAGTTGCTACCTGTTATTGCCTGTTGACACTGCCACCAAATCCATTATTATTATTTTTCACTTCTTTGAGGAGGAGACAACATTGTTCATGAAATTACACAGCAGCATTGTCATCCTGTGGACAAGTTAAATGGACATTTAGCTTTAAGGTGACTTTAAGTAAGTGGCCCCGAACCTGGTCTTTTGGGGTCCCTCGGCGGCTGTCTCGGCTCCTCCCTGTAAGAACTAACCCGCTTCATGGGATCTCTCTCCCATGAGGGTTAGTTCTTGCAGGCGTACTCCTGTGATACAGCCGGCGGCTATAGCCTCTCACTGTACCACTTGGCCCCCTGCGACCGGCGTGCGGCGTCATTGGATGTGATTGACCGCAGCGCGAGCCAACGGCTGTGCTGCTATCAATCCATCCTCTCTAGCCAATCAACGGCCAGACTGAGCAGAGAAGAGAACATTGGGGGCGAGCGCAGCAGGTGAGTTAAACGGGGGGGGGCTGGGTGGCCCGTAACTGTCAGATGTTTTTTCACCTTTATGCATAGGATGCATTAAGGTGAAAAAACATGAACCTTTACAACCCCTTTAAAGTAGGGTGACCAGACATCCCCAGTTTCAGGGGACAGTCCTCTGATTGAGGACACTGTCCCTGGAAAAAGTCTGTCCCGTTTTGTCCCCAGATTGGATTTGAACAGGGACTGGGGCAATTTCATAGACAGTCAGTGCTCCTACTAGCTTAGGGGGGTGGATTTTTTCAATTATCTGTCCCCCTTTCTGATGATCATGTGTTGGTCAGAGCGGAGGGAATATTTCTTCAGCTTCGGGTGCATGCCCATTCCGCACCGCTCGTATGTTCTTCTGCCTTGGCTCAAGGCCCGGCCAGCCGACTGCCTGCTTATCTCCTTGCCTTCCCTGGTGAACTTCCTCCACTCCCCACCCAGTAGTAGCCGGGCCCGGAGAGTAAGACTTGACAGGCTGTGAGGCGGGTGGCCGCGACGGTCAGAGAGTCGCTGATTGCCGCCATTACTAGTAAAAAAAAAATGTCCCCGGATTTAAAAAAAAAATCTGGTCACCTTACTTTAAAGCTCAATTCTAGGTATGGTTTGTATTGTATAGCTACATTGGTCCAGCTTGGATCAATGCAATTATACATATTCCAAAGCTATGGGATCCCTCTGGAAGTTGGAAATAACTGTAATTGTCACTGCTACTACAGTAATTGTCTGGTCTTCCAGGACCTGTGAAACGTGACTGCCCAGCTGCAAAGTAACTGCACTGGCCTCATTTAGAGAGCTTATAATTTTCTCAATTAATGCAAAGTGCTTCTAAATGATCAACGTGGAGATCGTGACATCAGCACCGCCATCTCACCACCTTGTCCATTTAGAAAACGCTTTGTATTGAGAAAAATGTGAAGCATTCTCTGTTTAGGGGCCGTACCAAGAGAACAACATCCTGTGGTTATTGTGCAGCAGGGTAGCATGGGACCCAAAAGACTGTGGAGTTTATTGCAGTAGCAGTGACTACTACAGTGATTTCCAGCTTCTACAGGTATGAAATATGCATACTTTCATGTTCCAAGCTGGACCAATGCACCTACAGTATGCAATAGAAACAATTCCTTCAATTTACCTTTAAGCAGTTGTATCAGCATTTTTTATTTTTTTTTGGAGAAAGACATATGCCATAGCAACAAAGAATAACCATTGTAAGTACCCCCCACCAGTGTAATATGGTTTGTTCAAACTACAGATTCTCACAATTGCTGGACAGCTTGGCCTGTTTTAGGAAATGAAAACCATGCATCAGGAGTTCCGGGTGAAAAAATGTGTGTTAATGCTATTGTCGGATTGTATCATATGTATTTTTTTTTAACCATAGTTCCAATTGTAGTTTGAAAGAAACAGGCTCTGATATCAGAGCATTAATAAAAATAAGTATATCCAGATTTACTCCCGTATAGAAAAGAGTCAGATGCTGGCAGATGTTTTGCTGTGAATGGTTTGCTTCTTTAGTTTAATTCAAAAACAGTGGCACTAGTACCAATTAAAGTAATTTAACTTTTCTTTTTGTCTTTTACTAATGTGTCATATAAATAATAATGTGTGCTGGTGCCTTATAATGTCATGCCATCATCCCTTATTTGCATATACAAAGAGCTAAACATCTTTTTTCATGTGACATTAAATGAAGTATAACATTTGCATACAAATATTTATTGAGCAAAATATGAAAATCTTTCACTTAAGAACATTTTTAAAATAGCAAGCTGATTTATAAATACTACCGTGTATTAGCATACAGTCAACATATTATTCATTAAATAATATACAAATTTCGCTCTTCCAAGTTTTTTACAAAACATAATAATGGGTACATCCTTTTGCTCACCGCGTTTCATGACAATAATCTTACTTCTTCTGGAGCAGATGCCCATTGTAAAATCTGCAAACTAAAGAACAGCTTCATAGAATATGTTCAAACAATCCCTCAAAACAGGGGGAAGGGTGGAGATGATGTGATATTTATATATATATATATATATAGATGTCCATTAATAGAACAATACTTACAAATCAGCTATAAAGCAATCTAAGATAACACCTCCAAATAGAAAACACCGCTAGGTGTCTGGCTTGGAAGTTGTGGGGGGAACACATGGCACCCCAGTGGGATAACTGAGGAGCAGTTATCCCATGAAATTGTATACATGGGATTGGAAAGCCTATTCAAAAACAGGTGCCTACTAAACATAGACAAAGTGACTAGAAAGTGCAACCCACAGTAAAAAGGAGAGAGAGAGAGTGTCAGGCCTCGTACACACGGCCGAGGAACTCGACGTGCCAAACACATCGAATTCCTCGGCCAGTTCAGTCCTGGAGCCGCCGAGGACCTCGGCGGGCCGAGTTCTCCCATAGAACAACGAGGAAATAGAGAACATGTTCTCTATTTCCTCGCCGAGGTCCTCGTCGGCTTCCTCGGCCGAAAGTGTACACACGGCCGGGTTTCTCGGCAGAATTCAGCCAGAAACTCGGTCGGAAGCTGAATTCTGCCGAGGAAACTGGTCGTGTGTACGGGGCCTCAGAATGTGTGCTCCTAGTAAAAATGGTGTCCATGTGCATCAGCAAATGGAATTACTTGCTAAAAATAATTATGTTATATTATATTATATTATAGCTACCCAAAAAAAAGAAAGAGCTAGAAGAGCCCTATCTGAGTTTTTCTTCGGAAATCCCGATGAATTCCATCAGAGTTTAGATATAGAACATGTTCTATATTTTTCTGATGAAATTACGTCGGAATTCCGATGTGATTTGGCCGGGCAAAAGCCTGATCGGGTGTACGCGGCATTACAAACCAGCAGACACCTTGAGTAAACCACCACATATAAAATATAAAGCAAGAGTCAGAAATTAACAGAAAAAACACAATATGTATGCTATCACAGGTTGGGTGTGAAGCAAGAATAAGGAATATGCATAAAAGAGTAGTTACAATCATCCCAGACATGACTCCAGGTCCCACAGGATGGGGAATAGAAAAACCTCCCTCTATTTGCCCCTTAAAGGGGAGTTCCAGGCTTTTTTACTGTTTATTAAAAATCAGCAGCTACAAAAAGTGTAGCTGCTGGCTTTTAATAAACAGACACTCACCTGCTCTATGGTCCAGCAACGTATTCATTCTAAGTGTGGGCACCCAGCCGTGACAGCTTTCGGCTTCACGGATGGGCACTCACTGCCCTTTGTGCGAGCGGTGCTGCGCACTGTGATTGGTCAGGTGATCGCCTGGGACCTGTCACGTGTCCTAGGCGATCGCCTACAGGGAGGTGCCGCTGTAGGCGATATGACATATCACCTAGGCGGTCCCTGGACAAAAGGAGGAAGTGGGACAGGAAGTCCCACTCCTCCTGAAGCCCCCACTCCCCCTCAAAAAAAATTACATGTCAAATGTGGCATGTAAGGGGGCAAGGAGTGGATTAAGTGTAAGTTCCACTTTTGGGTGGAACTCCGCTTTAATATATTCCATATTATTATGCAAATGTTGTACCTCATTTAAAGTCCCATGAAAAGTGTTTTTCATTTTTTTTACTAATGTGCCTATGGCTGTATCCTTCGTTATCCTAATTTTCCTTAATAATTTATGCAATTTTCTAAAACATGCATCCATAACTTTTTGTTCATTGGTAAAGATGATCCTACCTTTTCTCGGTTCATGCATCCCTGGCCATGCTATCTCTACCTGTCTTTAATATGTAAAACATGCTTTTAAGACCCATAATGCATTTCTATAAAAACTCAGGTGTATTCAAGCCATAAAGGGAATAAAAATGAGGTTACTTGGCTTACAGACGACAAACACATTGAGCCTGAAATCTTTAAACTTGTAAAATCTTTTTGATGTGCGAGTTGGTTATCCCCAATAACTGAGAACAATGTAAATCTTCTATCTTCTAGAAACATGATGGCCAGTTCACAGTGATACAGTTAGTAGGAATGCTGAGAGGCATAGCTTCTGGAATGAAATATTTATCAGATATGAACTACGTCCACAGAGACCTGGCTGCCAGAAACATATTAGTCAACAGCAACTTGGTCTGCAAAGTCTCAGATTTTGGTCTTTCCAGAGTCCTCGAGGATGATCCTGAAGCAGCGTATACCACAAGGGTAAGTTATACAAAAAATGCATTACCATACTATTAAATCAGATAGGTTCGCAAATAATTGATAAATTCTAACATCATCTCCAGATTATGCTTTAACTATACTGTTCCATTATTATTGTTATCCCATTAAATAAATTACAAAGCATTCTGGATAATGAAATATCTATGCAAATCAGCCTCTGTTATAAACGACTTGGAATAGGTCTCAAACTGTCACACACACACACATAAAGACCAGGACAAAATGTTGAGGGAAGACAGAAAACCTTGACCTGTTTCTGAATTGCGATCGACATAACTGGGCCCCCCCCCCCCAAAAAAAAAAAAAAAAAACAATAAATAAATAGGAAAAAATAATAACATGCAAATACCATAAAAGTGGTTCTCTGGTATCTGTTTGGAAGGCCAAAAGCCAAAGGGTCAAAAGAAGCTTGCCACTGAGCTCCATATTGCAAACATCTTGTGAGAGGCTGAAAAATGTAGAAAAATGTTGGAAATGCATCGCACAAGCATGCAAATGGTTATGTAGAGAAACATTGGTGTTCCTGTTTATGTACAGAAACACTGGCAGCTGTTATTGCCAGCTGCAGCTCCCAGGGTGGCGCACTAGTGCATTTTTCAGACTCTCACCATTCCTGTACATGAGGCCTTAGGGTTAAAGGGGTTGTAAAGGTTCGTGTTTTTTCACCTTAATGCATCCTATGCATTAAGGTAAAAAAACACCTCGCTGTCATGGTACCCCCCGTTTTACTTACTTGAGCCCATTCATCTGCTGTGTGTGTTCCCCGGCGTCCTCTTCTTCATGGAGTCTGGCCGTTGATTGGATAGATTGATAGTAGCGCAGCCATTGGCTCCCGCTGCTGTCAATCACATCCAATGATGGGGCCTCTGGGGGACGGGACAGAGTCATACATTTGGCGTCTTTGGACGCCAACTGTATGACACGGGAGCACGCCCGCAAGCTAATCCCCTCAGGAAAAAGCTTCCCCGAGGGGGTTAGGTTTAGCGGGGAGGAGCCGAGACAGCCGCCCTGGGACCCCAGAACAGCAGGATCAGGGTCACAATGTGCAAAACAAACTTCACAGTGGAGTTAAGTATGACATGTTTGTTATTTAAAAAAAAATCAAACCTTTACAACCCATTTAACCTGTTGTTTTCATTACTCTATAATTTATCATTCAATTTACAGTTCCTTTCTTTATTCCATTTTTATACTTAAAAACAGTATACTAATTGGTGTAAACAAAAACCCTTTAATGCAACTGCTTCAAAAAATGTCACCAACTCAAAATACGCTTGTAGCAAAGATTACTTTAATCACTGTAGCACTTATAGCACCAATACATCTAATACATGTATAGAAAAACGTGAGCGATAAATATATGATGCATATGATTTATGCTTTTCTATAGGCACATACCATTAACTGATTGTTTTATTTATGTTTAGCACTACAGTATTAAAACATATATAATAATAATAGAAATTCACCACGAGGGGGAATTTACTAAAACTGATGCACTCAGATTCTGGTGCAGCTGTGCAGAAACCAATCAGCTTCCAAGCTTTTTTTGTCAAAGCTGAAGTTAGAAGATGATTGGCTACCATGCACAGCTGTGTCAGGGTCTGAATGCACTAGTGTTAGTAAATCTCCCATCATGTGTAAAATTGTAAGCCATTGAGTCATGTAGCAAAGTCACTTTTGCCCCTGCCCTCCCCCCCCCCCCCCCCCCCCATACGCTTCAGAAATCTGTATCATTCTGAAATGTAGCTACAGATAGATAATTCCAGCATAAGGTGCTACATGATATTTTCATTATACCTAACGTGTTTCCTAAGTTCTTTCCCTAAATAAGTCATAAGTATTTAGAGCAGTATGTGCTGGTAGTCACATTTCCTCCCTGGGCTATAGTTATGCCTTTGCTTCCTTCCTGAATGGTGCTCATTTATATAGTATACACTGTATTTCAGATACGGATCCTCTTTGTTTGTAGAAACATACTGCTAAACTGTATTTCTGTGTAAAATAGTTACATAAAGCAACATGTTAATATGTAAGAAAAAAACACAACGGTTAAGATTTTTTTCCCTGTCTGTGAACATTGCTCCCTTATATTATTCCATAGGTTTGCTGTTTTGAAGCAGCACCCATTATTCAATAGCAGATATTCCGGTTCTGCCCAGAGAATATTGGGTTTCAAATATTGGCTGTTCGAAGTACAAAAAAAATAAATAAAATAAACTGTATTAGTTGAGTACTTTTTTTTTTTTTTTTATTAGATTTGAATTTAGCCACTGTTAGCAATCTGTATTACATTTCCTATTGTTTGTTATTCTAATTATGTTCTGGTGCACTGGTTTGTTGTATTCTGTACCCAGTTCCCTGACTGTATTATACTGTGGAATGTACTGGAGATAAGAAATTATTGTAGGAACAAGTGATAGGTATCTTGTTATGTGGTTATTTGTTTATGTATTATATTGATGGTTCTTGTTCTTTTCCATAAGGGAGGTAAAATCCCCATCCGATGGACAGCCCCAGAAGCCATTGCCTACAGGAAATTTACATCAGCGAGTGATGTATGGAGCTATGGTATTGTGATGTGGGAGGTGATATCGTATGGAGAAAGACCTTACTGGGAAATGTCTAACCAAGATGTGAGTTGTGAAATTAAATATACTATATTACTATTTTTTAATTGAGGAAAAAAATAGAAAAAGCAACTCTCATTTTTTTTAGTGACTCTCAATCTGTTTTGCTATATTGCTTATATCTACTGCACTCGTCAAGAACTGGAATACAACTACTACATGCAGCAATTTGTGATCACATTGCAAGATACACTGTAGTTATTATTTCTGACAATATACAGCAATCTAGATGAACTTCTGGTGTGACAAGTAAACTTGTGCCATCTTCATATATTTTTTTAAATATAAAGTTAAGATGGTAGACTGATAGGGGTTACAGTAGGTGTTACATAACTCCAAATCGACTTACCTTTACCTTAGTAGACCAATAGACAAACTCTGTTCCTGCTCTATCTTTTAATATTGTTTAAGAAACTTGAAAATAGGCTTTAAAGTTAACCCATGATTTGCCCATTAACCATAACCTACTTACGGTATATTTGCTGATTCCTATTCTCCTTCAAATAAACAAGAAGTGACTTTACACATGACACGTGTGGGTTTTAACTGATGACAGGATCATTCATCTAAGTCACCCATAGACTGACTCTGTGATATTATCTACATCCACAATAAGGAATATCAAATAAAGAATTAGCACATATAAAACAACCTGGTATTAATAAATAACTCTGCTTATGTAATTATTAGCTTTATTGTTAATTTGGAATGGTTCATTTTTTCTTCTATATGAAAGAATGAGCAGCTTTGATATTTATGTTTCACGTCAAGTGGTTTCCTATTTATATTTTACAATTACATACAGTGAATATCTGTAATCAGTATAGAAAAAGGTTTATATTCATCAGCACAATTACTAATCACTTCAAAGATTTGCACCCTTTCATGAAAATGAACATGAAAGAGCATTATCCCCTCTATTTAAAGCCTTCTGTATACTAGGAGAAATGAATGAGCCTGGCTGAACAATAATGGATTTGGTATTTTTTTCTAGGTAATTAAAGCAATAGATGAAGGGTACCGCCTGCCCCCTCCTATGGACTGTCCTGTAGTGCTTCATCAGCTCATGCTGGACTGCTGGCAGAAGTGTAGAAGTGACCGGCCTAAATTTGGTCAAATTGTAAACATTCTGGACAAATTCATACGCAACCCAAGCAGCCTGACCGAGCTATCCAACAGCTCCACATGGTAAGATTTAAATACTGTTCACTATACTGCTACTATACACTGTTGTTAATGTAGATTGCAAGTTTATACTGCAGAGAAGTATATATACACAATCGACATGTGCGTTCCCGTTCGTAACAAATAGATTTTCGTACGAATTTGTTAGTATTCGTACATTTAGATTAATTCGAACATCCGAAAAGCTGAAAGAACCAAAATACGAAAATTACGGAATTACGAATAAGCAAAATAACGAACAAGCGAAAATACGAACGTATGATTGGACAGTCTTACTAAAATACAAAACACAGAAAAAGCAAAAAAACGAAAATGACATCTATAACGAACGATTTGCATTCCGTATTTTAAATCCTTTGTCTGTTCGTATTTCCATTCGTATGTTCGTATTTTCATTTGTGTGTTTTGTAAATTAGTTTCTTTGTCTGTTCGGAAATTTGTGTACTTGCATCGTTCTTTCGAATGGGCACTGGGCAGTGTAGTTAGTGAGTGATGTATCTTACTTAATATCTTAGCCAATCAGCTTATCTCTTTGTGCTGAGTCACATTGTACAGTGTAAAGCCTCGTACACACGATCGGACTTCAAACAAACTTTTCCGTGGATTTTTGACTGAAGGGAGTTGGCCAGACTTTTGAAACCGAAAAAGTTTGTCCGATAGAGCGTACACACGGTCGGATTTTTTGGAAAACGCTCATTTTGACGTTTGTTGGCAAAAAGTCAGACCGTGTGTACGGGGCTTAAGAGAAAGTATATCTTAATATGGATTAGCCGCGTGTTGCTATGTATTTACGAAAGTACAAAATTACGAATCCATTAAATGAAAATTAATATCTAACAAAATTACGAATTTCGAATCAACGAAAATAAATTAGACAGAATTACGAATCATTCAGTATAAACGAAAATAAAACTGTTACGAAAATACGAACGGGTCCCAATAGGAAAACTTGCATCTTACGAAATACGAACGGGTCCGAATAGGAAAACTTGAGTCTTACAAAATTACGAATCTTTACGAATCTACGGAACGAGACGAAACAGAAAAAAAAAAATACGAAAATTTTTGTTGTGCACATGTCTGATACACAATGCAAAAATAAAATCCCTAGTGGGACATTCTGATTTTGTACACCTAGTTATCTGATCACATTGTGCAAAACTAAGCAGACAATACCATTTATGAATAATAGAACTGCTATTTAGGTGATATATTTTAAACAACTTCTGTCACTTTGAATGCCACACAGCATTTTTTCTTAAAGTTTATCTGTGCCCAGACTATGGACATTTACACTAGGTTCACACCTGTGTGGCTGCATGGGCCGTGGTTTGTGCGGGCAGGAGGGCCCATTGATTTGAAATGGCTGCCATAATCTGCGACACACAGGAAAGTCCCTACACTATTTTTGAAATTGCAGCCTGCACAGGAACTCTGGTTTTCAATATGGTTATGATTTCCAGTGCGGGGCAGCTTGCCATTAGGATTAACGGCACCTGCCCATGGGTCCCACGTTTCCCTGTGTGGGATCCCACAGCAGCACAACCCACACAAATTTGAACCAAGCTTTAAGCATTTCTATATTCTTAACAAGCAGTGAAAGAGATTTAAATTAAGTCCTCACTGGCTTATATAGCTACAGCCACTGTGGAGTAAATTATCCCCAAAGATTTCCACAGAGACTTTTAAGTTAGCTTGCAGTCAGTTTGTGAACACTTGCTGTTTGTTTACATTAGGAGACTGACAGGCTGCAAATTCCCTTCTGCCATTGAAGAGGAAGTGGGAGATGAACTGTGATTTATGCTTCTGTGTTGAACTTGAGAATGAATACCTCCACAGTGCTTGCAGCTATAATGAGTATTTTTTTTAAAGTGTATTTACTGTTTGTTAATAATATGTAAATATTGGAATGTACTTAGTCTGGCTATTGTTTCATAAGCCTGGCACTAGACATTCACATTCATTTTCCAAGCGCAACTAAAAATCCAGAGAGGTGTTATGAGCAGAGTAGTTGATTAACCTTCCTCTGACCCTTCAGCTGTGTATGTAATTTGACCTTCTGCTGCTGGGACCTGTTAACAAAACAGGCAATTTACAGCAAGCCTGTAAAGGCAACCTAGTAAGAAAGGGAAAAGTAGCCTAGAGTTAATTTTTGGCTACAAAAAATACATTTAGCAGTTCATATGCAATATTTTATAATTTCTGAATTAAACAAATACAAACATATTTTTCTTATCCTGGTCCCAATGAAAATATATACAAAACACCTTTTCCTTAAAATGAGCCTACTGAGTATTTCACCTGTAATTCCATAAAGAGTTATGGAAAGCACTGTAAGAAGTCACTGAAGCAAGTGTTGAGAAACTATTTTTTGAAACAGATATTCAAACTTGTCCTCGAGCTTCACTAGCGATGCACATTTTATAGATATCCTCACAAGGGCACATGCAAATGTGCCACTTAGTTAAATTCATTTGTATTTCTTAGCAGAAACCCACTTACTGTGGGAAAGGCCTGAAGACAATATTAACCTAGCACTTTAACTGGAGAAAAGAAAACCGGCATACAAGTAAAAACTGCTTTCTGTATCACATAGTTCCATTTTCTGTTTCTTCATTCTTCAGTGACAGAATGGTACAATTTGTGAATGAATGATAACATTTGACTGCTATGGGTAATGGCTTAATTTCTGCTCCAGTTTTGGTGCACTGACCCCCTAACCCTCCTGATAGATATCAACAAGGCCCAGCTTCAATCTTCATGCTGCAGAAAACCAAGGGAATAGTGCAGTTAGTCAAAGCTGAGTACCTGTCTGTCACTTCACAAGAAAGGATACATTTATAGGCAACCGGTGTCTGATAAGACAGTCAGGGCAGTACAGAAAATGCAACTAAGCTTCTCTGTGCCTCTTGGAGTCCTTATCAATGTTAGTCAAAGGAATGGGGGGCAAAGCTGCTACTTTGACTAAGCCTTATTATGTCTTAAGCCCTGTACACACGAACGGTTTGTCTGATGAAAACGGTTTGTTTTCCATTGGTGAAAAAAAATAGAACATGTTTTAAAATTTAAAAAACGATAGAAAACGATAGAAAAAAAAAACGATTGTCTGTGTGGAAGTCCATCGGTCAAAAATCCACGCATGCTCAGAATCAACTCGACGCATGCTGGGAAGCATTGAACTTCATTTTCCTCAGCACGTCATAGTATTTTACGTCACCGCATTTGGACACAGATTTTTGACCAATGGTGTGTAGGCAAGACTGATGAAAGTCAGCTTCATCGGATATCCGACGAAAAAATCCATCGGATTAGATTCCATCAGATATCCGATCGTGTGTACAGGGCTTTAATTTGTCTCTGCTTTGACTTCATAGTTTCACAATATTTTACATGCCCTTGTGAAATCCCTTTTATTTTCTTTTTTAAATGTAGGGATTAGGTGGTGTGCAGCACTACTGGACCTATAGTGGTAAAGGAAGGTATAGCTGCACCTAAATTTGACGTGGAATCGGTTCAAGCTATCCCTTCTTTTTTACTTGGTAGAATCTGGAAGATTCTTCATGTTAGGGCATGGTTGCGTTACAACTGAAGTTAAAAGAGCATTCATGATAAAAAAAAGTGTTAGATAAACATAGCATATAGTATACATGTATTTCCTAAAGTATAATTAAAGGAAATTTTTTTTTTTTTTAATTATACTTTATACTGAGTAGAGCTGGACTATAATACCTTTTTATTTTGCTGTCTGTGCCCTCATTAGGGAGATTCACCCTCTCTATTAGTCCTATTTACTATTATCATGAAAAGTGAATGTAAAAGAAAATCTTTTACTTTCACTATCCAAAGGGGGACTTGGTTCTGATGACCTAGGGGGCCTCAATGTATTCCCTTAATTTGCAGGGATTTTTTCTCACTTACTGTTTTGGCTTTGGGACAACTGGACACAAATGGGCAAAAAAAAAAAAAAAAGAAACTCTAGCCCAAAAAAAAATTGCCTATAGTTCTACTTTAAGTTGTAGCTTCTAAAATGTATTCAGTCGATTTACTTCAGTTGACTTCTTTGCAGGCAGGACCCAAGCATGACTGACTCATTTACAGTAACCAGTGTGGAGGAGTGGTTAGAGGCCATCAAGATGAACCAATATATAGAACACTTCACAATGGCAGGATATGTTACCCTAGACTCTGTGCTGTATCTAAGCAACAGGTAAGAGCCAGTCTAATGTATTGCTGCTGTATTATAAGCATAGATGCATACATAATACCTTATAATTGATACCATTTCCCTAAATGAAACAAATACGGCATCTACATCTTTAAGCTTATAAACTAATAATGGCCCACTATTGTGTTACATTGTCACATATACTGTGTGTGTGTATATATATATATATATATATATATATATATATATATATATATATATATATATATAGTGCAGGCCAATACAAATGGTCCTCAGACAACTTTTTTTTGACTGAGCTCTGTGCACAAAGCCATGAGCATGATGATGGTTTTGTTTAATAATTTTGGAACTTGAATGGCATGTACAGGGCCTCGACCTCAACACCGTCTTTAAGTTTAATTTTAACACAGATGAATCCAATAACTGGGTTAAATGTTCTTTGGAAGGAATGGGCGCAAATTCCACACAGACATACTCCAATATATTGTAAAAAGCTTTACCAGGTAAAAAAAAAAATCCCCTAAATTGCTTCCTTTACCTTAGTGCAGTCCTCCTTCACTTACCTCATCCTTTGAATTTGCTTTTAAATGTCTATTTCTTCTGAGAAATCCTCACTTCCTGTTCTGAGAAATCCTCACTTCCTGTTCTTCTGTCTGTAACTCCACACAGTAATGCAAGGCTTTCTCCCTGGTGTGGAGTGTTGTGCTCACCCCCTCCCTAGAGGGGGCGAGCAGGACAGTCAGGACACCCACTAACACACATCTCCTTTCCCTATCTGCAACATAGAGAGCATCCTGACTCTCCTGCTCGCCCCCTCAAGGGAGGGGTCAAGCACTACACTCCACACCAGGGAGAAAGACTTGCATTACTGTGTGGAGTTACAGACAGAAGAACAGGAAGTGAGGATTTCTCAGAAGAAATAAGCACATTTAAAAGCAAAATCGAAGGATGAGGTAAGTGAAGGAGGACTGCACTAAGGTAAAGGAAGCTATTTAGGGGAAAACATTTTTACCTTTACAACCCCTTTAATATTAGTATCTATGGTTTGATGGCCATATTGCCTAAATGCACAGCTTGACGACACACCACTCTCTGTCTTTCCATTGTGGCTTGTGGTTTGTTCAGTTGAAGTTATCTTTATCATACTTTATGGTAGAACAAAGTGAAATGTGTCTATGTAAAAAAAGATCTTCTTGCTTGATTTGTGTACATTCATTTTTCTTGTCTCATCTTCTTTCAGTGAACTCAGCAAAATTGGCATCAACTTAGCTGGCCATCAGAAGAAAATCCTTTCCAGCATACAGAATCTCCAGGCACTAGGGACTCATGTGCAAATCTGATGGCACGCTGGTGTTTACCATGTCCTTGATACTCTGCAGGAGATGTACTGAGCTGTACCAAAAGTAGTATACGCTGTCATTGCAGCCGACCTTCCAATAACACAACTACTGCAGGGAATAATAATCTCTTCCCAATGTATATCAATGGGAAAAAAGTCTGGATTTTTGACAACGGTGCCTTTGGACAGGTGTTTGGACAAATAAAATCAGTGTGAACTCAAAGCCACATTACACACTGTTAGAGTTCTTTAAGCTGAATTACTCTTGATGGTACAACGTAGTGGAATGTGTCTGTGTAAACAACAATGGTTTCAAGTGACGCAGTGTTTTTATGTTACGGGAAATGGTATTGGACTGATTAGTGCATAGGATCTTGTCCCACATTGTCTCATAATGATCATCCATCATTACTGTTGGACACAGTCAACGATAGTATGGTATTCTAAAGCAACAACCATATTTATCATCTACGGGGTGGTGTACATCACAACTTTTCTATGAGTAGTTGCCAGATGAAACTTCTCACCTTTAAACCATTCTTATACTTTTACTAATAACTATTTCTACTAAATGATCCCATCTACTGCAATGAATAGCTTTAGAATTCATAATATTTCTGCATAATTCTGAATAAAAAATGCACTGCCCCTCATTCTCACATCTGAGACTTGTAGTCTTCAGCCTACTGCTCCTTCACTCCACATTGTCAAGAAATTCAATAAATCCATCTAGCATTTGTATTCTGCATTGATAGTTGTGTCTTTTAATAAAAGAACCACAGAGCACGTGATTAGAACTACTCCCATTTTAATGCATTTGCCTAGGGTTTTTTATTTTTAGCTCAAGGATATCTTTGCTCTTAGCTAAGCCTCTGTGCTTCATTGTCTGAAGTTCAATGCCTAAGAGGTTACGTTTTCTACCCACTCACATGGAAGTGGAATTCAGCCTATTTGAAATGTCTCTTTCATTCCAGCTCCATAGGTGCAGCCCATGACACAAGAATGTTACCGGTTTTATCGTTGCAACAAAATGACTTTTCTTTCATAGAAAAGACGTCAGGGTTTGTGTGTGAAAACAACGACATATTTTGTGACACAGCTGCGGTGACATAGTGTTTGTGACTCCATCTTGTTCATGAAAAGAGTTCTGGGAGATGTAAATAGCTGTCAAGAAATTTTGTAAAGCAAACACATTGTAGCACAACTCTGCTTTGTTGGGTTTGTACACAATGATGTGTTCATTTTGTGTGCCATAATTAAATGTTAGGCCCTTTTCATTACCAGGGAGGGGACTTCTCAATATGTGATGCAATTAATGACTTTTTCCCCCATCCAAAGGAGGGGCTGGTTCTGTATCAAGCTCCTCCCACTGCTTGGTGTCATGTCTACAGAGCTGAAATGTTCACCTGATAGAACGAGAACAACTTGTACAAACCACAAAACTATACCAATGTGGGCTGTTTTATGTATAAATCTCTATATATTGTAAATATGTATATACATTTCTTTTGAATGTTAATAAAACGACAGAACCATATAACACAGTAAAATAAGGGTTTGTTATTTATGTGCCGAAAATATTTAATAAAAACCAACATACATTTTTAATGAAAATAAAAGCCTCAGGTACTCTGATGGGTAATTCATTTTAATGTCTAAGTATAGGAACATTCTTTGCTTTTTTGTCAGGTTCCTCACTATGACAACAAGACGTCCTTATTACTTTGTTCTTTGCTAAAATGTTCTCACACTAAAGGGAAGCACCAGACAAAAGACAAACTGCAATTACCTGTCTATGTGAATTTGCAAAAAAAAATATTTTCAATCAGGGTTAATCAGGGTTTTTTATTTTATTTTCCATCAGGGTTAAAGCGGTATTAAATCCAAAAATAAAACCTATAATATAGTGCAGCTTACCAATCCTTAAAGAGGTTGTAAAGGTTATTTTTTTTTATTTTCTAAATAGGTTCCTTTAAGCTAGTGCATTGTTGGTTCACTTACCTTTTCCTTCGATTTCCCTTCTAAATGTTTTTTTCTTTGTCTGAATTTCTCACTTCCTGTTCCTCCTCAGTAAGCTTGCCCCCATCATCCGAGCCGTTCTGGCTGGGGGTTAGTCAGGGTGCTCGCCCCCTCCCTTGGGACTACATCCCTGTGGAGAGACGCTGCCCCCTAGGTGGCGTAGCCAATGTTAAGTATGGCCGTCATTCCCGCGTCGAAATTTGAAAATTTTACGTCGTTTGCGTAAGCAGTCCGTGAATGGGGCTGGACGTAATTTACGTTCACTTTGAAACCAATACGTCATTGCGGCGTACTTTGGAGCAATGCACACTGGCATATGTACACGGACGGCGCATCAATAATTTACATAAAACACGCCCCCCTCATCCTCATTTGAATTAGGCGCGCTTACGCCGGCCCCATTAACGCTACACCGCCGTAAGTTAGGAGGCAAGTGCTTTGTGAATACAGCACTTGCCTCTCTGACTTAAGGCGGCGTAGCGTAAATACGATACGCTACGCCGCCGTAAAAATGCGCGGATCTACGTGAATCCAGCCCATAGAAGGTGAATCTAAGGAAAAGGTAAGCGAACCAACAATGCACTAGCTTAAAGGAACCTATTTATAAAATAAAAAACAAACCTTTAAAACCCCTTTAAATGTAAATTTACACTATGTAAAGCTTCTGTCACCGTAGGGACATAGGACATTTGCTAGCTAGCACTGAGCTGCAGTATGCTGGCCCGAATCGCACTGCAACATCAGGCAGTTTGTTTTGTACACTTCAAATAAAACTTATACAAAACAAAAAAAGGAGCAGTGTGATGCGATAAATCATGCACTACACCCTAGAGCAATCGGCAATGCTGAGCGGCCAGAACAGTGAATTGCACATGCTGCTTTGCGTTGCAGTGTGAAGTGGCCCTAAATTTTGTTAAAATTATTGTTTTTAGGTGGGTTTTTTCAGTTACTTTCATCAGTATCACACATTCTTTGTTAGGGTGTTTCCACCGAATTGAGGAGTAATGGAGATTCCTTTGGACAGCGGCATTGTCAAGTCTGGGGAGAGAGTAGTGTTGATGGAGGAGCAGATTTAGAGATGGACTTGACTAATGTTGGCTATAGATAGATCAACATTTGGCCAGATCAGCAGGAAGCGGATGAATTTTGATTATTCTATGAACAGGCTGGTTGTACTGAAGTTAATCCATCGATCGACTTCAGTAAAACCAGCCTGGCAGGTTGCTTCTTTGTGATCACTGCCAGCGGCTATAGCTGCCAGCAATGATCATTGTATTATGATGACTTGGAAACTTCCCAGAATACAATAGCTCAGCAGGAGGGATTATTACACCAGTAGGGAGAATCAAGCTTTTTTCTTTCCTTCAACCTGTGGTTGAATGCTGTCTTGACATCTGACCATTAATCTCAACAAAAATGTTACATAAGAACACATGTGCATTTCAAATATTGAATATATTTAATTTAATGTAAAAACCTTGTGTAGATATCAATAAGCACAAAGACTAAAGCTGGGAATCACCATCTTGGATGTGATGTCAACTTAAAATGACAATAGATGAATCATTTTTCCTTTGTTCAGCCAGCGTCAGTATACACCGCTTAGGGGCTACAGCCAATCGAATGCAGCATCTGATCAAAAAAAGTTTTCCAACTTGTCCATTCAACAAAAAGTCAATCTAACAATTAACTTATGTCAAACAGGGGTAGCCACGCACTGATTGAAGCTTGACCAGACCTTGCTGACCAGCCAAATTTTGATTTATCAATGGCCAGCTTTAGAGCTGTCACTCAAGTGACACTCCACAGTATTCCCCTTTACTCTTACATAGCATCAACATACATACACTATATTGTCAAAAGTATTGGGCCTTTACACGTAAATGACCTTTGACTGCATACCAGACTTAGTCCGTAAGGTTCAATATTGAATTGGCCCACCCTTTGCAGTTATAACATCTTCAACTCTTCTGGGAGATCCATATCATTTGGTAGAGGGGGCCCCTTAGTTTCAGTGAAGGGAACTCTTAATACATCAGCATACCAAAACATTTTGGACAATTTCATGCTCTCAACTTTGTGGGAAAAGTTTAAGGACAGACCTTTTCTGTTCCAACATGACTGTGCACCAGTGCACAAAGTAAGGTCCATAAAGACATGGATGAGCGAGTTTGGGGGGGGTGGAACTTGACTGGCCTGCACAGAGCCCTGACCTCCATAGAACCCCATAAAACATCTTTGGGATGAATTAGAGCGGTGACTGTGAGCCAGACCTTCTCGTCCAACATCAGTGCCTGACCTCACAAATGTGCTTTTGGAATAATGGTCAAACATTCCCATAGACACACTCGTAAACTTTGTGGACAGTCTTCCCAGAAGAGTTGAAGCTGGTATAGCTGCAAAGGGTGGTCCAACTCAATATCAAGCCCTACAGATGAAGACTGGGATGCCATTAAAGTTCATGTGCGCGTAAAGGCAGATGTCACAATAAATTTGACAATAAAGTGTATAAGGTTTTGAAGGAATGTGAAAAGATGACTGGGGATGCTGGGTCAGCACAGAGAGTAATTAGACACTAGAAGAGGAGATGGCTATGACAGGGAAGGAGGGAGAGGGTTGTGCTAGAGAGACTTTCCTGAAGTAGTCAACATTTTTTTAGCAAGTTGAAAGGCATATTGCAATTCATTAAGTAAAAATGTAAAAAGGGAAAAGGGGTAATTGGGATTTTAATTGAGGCATGTGGGTGCATTAAATAATTTGTATGGAATGTAAATAGACTAAGTGTCACAATCCCATAGGGTAGTTCCAGGGCCGGATTTGCTCTCCCTGCCGCCCCAAGGCCAATGCACCGTCAACCGCCCCCCCCCCCCAAATTAACAGAGAATGTGCGGCACGGTTAGTTAAAATATGTTTTGTTTGTTTTTTTACTTTTTTTATTTTTATTTATTTGTAGCTTGTCGCTTACTTTTTTTAATTTTTGTATAATTTTCTTATTATTTTTCTTATTCTTTACTTTTTTTTTTATTAATTTAATTATTATTTCTTATTATTTATTTATTTTTTACCCCTTTTTTTTTTACTTAACTTTTTTGCTATCACACAGGAGAAAACAATTTCCTGTGTGATAGCAATTGGAGGTGACATGTTCTCTTTATTGACCCTGTCACCTCCAAAACAGGAGTCCTAGCACTGTGCTAGAACTCCTGTCACAGCTCTCCCCTCTCACCGTAAAATCCTTTTCTCTGAGTTCATGGACGGACACATCCTTAATCTTGACAAAGTGGGTATTAGCCTTCATTCAGGAGTGACTAGGCAGAAACCTGTAGAAAGTGTTAAACACATCACACCTAATACAGTACCGCCCAGGGGGCGGTCCCTCTGGGTATAACCCCTCTCTCTGCATCTCGCAGCTCAGTTCGTCAAAAAGCAGTACAAACTCAAAATAGAGGGGTGGGTGCTGTGTCCGTCCGTGAACTCAGAGAAAAGGATTTTATGGTGAGTACAAAAATCCTATTTTCTCTTTCATTCATGGATGGACACACCTCACAGGTGGAGCCCCCCCCCCCCAGGAGAACCCCTGGCCCTAGCAGATAGCCTAGCTCAGAGAGCCCAAGGAGGAGGGAGGAAAAGAAAGGATGGAACCCCCTACTCAACCTCCCCGGGAATGTTAAGCAGAAGCAGGGGATTACTACTTACCCTTCCCGTGTGGATTATGCTTGAAGAATCCCAGACAGACCATCTTCCGCATGGTTACGGAGGTGACTTTTGGCCTGGCCGCTGCGACTCGGCCCTTTAGACCGGTCATATGCGTTCCCTGAAGCATGTAGCTCACCGGCAACCTGTAGAGTGAAGGGCATGTCATGGACGACCCAGCGTGTAGCTATGGTCGGCACACACTCGATGGCCGAAACTGGGGGGACTATAAGGATCTGGGATCCAGCCTGTCACCCAGTCGGCAGTTGATCGTAGATCACAGGAACAATCAAAAAAAATAATAATACAATTTAATTTGGAATAAATCTCCAGGCCTCTGGGCCCGGAGGGAGACATGTCTTCTCCTTTGCTAGGCAGAAAAAAACTGATCTTCGAGATGCAGAGAGAGGTTTTAAAGCCAGAGAGACCGACCCCTGGGCGGTACTGTATTAGGTGTGATGTGTTTAACACTTTCTACAAGTTTCTGCCTAGTCACTCCTGAATGAAGGCTAATACCCACTTTGTCAAGATTAAGGCTGTGTCCGTCCATGAACAAAAGAGAAATAAAAATTAATATAGTAATTCCTTTACTACTTACAAAGTAGCCCAGGAATGAAGTTCAGCTCCAAAAGTGGGGTAAAGGTGGTCTGGTGTGACTAGTCTCACCCGGGACTGAAGTGAGGAGTAGCCAGGCAGAAACCAGGGTAGAAAACCAAACCTCGGGACCAGGTTGACGATCACTGTATGAAAATGTATGATACAGGCTATGCGCGCATCAACGTCTATCGGGTGCTGTGTGTCAGAAAAGGAAAAAGAAAGGGAAAAAATAATAGAAAGAAAAAATAAATGAATGGAAAAAATGAATGAAAAAGGGGGTGAAAAACAATATGAAAAAGGATATAGAAAGTGGATATGTATGTAGTGATCATAAAGGTACTGGCAAAGGGGAAGGTGAATGGCAGGAATGTGTGAATGTGTGTAGGGAAAAATGTGAATAAATTAAATTATATATACACCTAGTAATACGTGTAGTTAGTACACCTGTTGTGTAATTGATACAAATACAATAGTTATTTCCAAAGTGAAGACTATGGGCCAGATCCACATAGCGATTTCAGTAGATACGCCGGCTTACTTTCAAATTACCCGCGTCGTATCTTTAGTTTGAATCCTCAAACCAAGATACAACGGCATCTGGGTTCGATCCGACAGGCGTACGGCTTAGTACGCCTTCGGATCGTAGGTGCAATACTTTGGCGCCCGTTGGGTGGAGTTTGCGTTGTTTTCCGCGTCGGGTATGCAAATTAGCTTTTTCGGACGATCCACGAACGTACGCGCGGCTGTCGCATTCTCTTACGTCGTCTCTAGTCGGCTTTTTCCGGCGTATAGTTAAAGCTGCTATTTTGCGGCGTATAGATAGACTTGCCATGTTAAAGTATGGCCGTCGTTCCCGCGTCGAAATTTGAATTCTTTTTTTTTTTTGCGTAAGTCGTCCGTGAATAGGGATGGATGTAAGTCACGTCTAAGTTCAAAAAATGACGTTGTTGGGACGTCATTTTGCGCAAAGCACGGCGGGAAATTTCGAAACGGAGCATTCGCAGTTCAATCGGCGCGGGGACGTGCTTCATCGGCGCGGGGACGTGCGATTTGAATTCCGCCGCCAGAAATACACTACGCCGCCGTAACTTACGGTGCAAAATCGTTGAGGATTCAAAATTACGCCAGGTAAGGTACGGCGGCGTAGCGTATCTCTAATACGCTGCACAGATGTAATTCTCTCTGGATCTGGCCCTAAGTATCAATGTATAAATGTGTAGTAAATGTGAATGTAAATGTTAGTGGCAGTGTGTGGGATCATGTGTAAAGAGCTATATATAAATAAATAAATAAATAAATAAATAAATAAACGTTTATTAAAGGGTAAGATTCTGCAAATAAATATTGAAAATATTGAAAATGTCGGTGCTTTTACCTGCAATTTTTTAACTCCGCTAAAACATACTATTTTATTTTTGATAATTAGAAGATCTTGCATAGAAGGCTTCCTCAAATCAGCTGATCACCAAGTTGCTACCTGTGTCCCTCCCTCTTTCCCTAAGGATGACTCCCCCCCCCCCCCCCAAGGATTCATGTACTTTACTTGAATTCCACCACCGCCTTGAACTGCAAATTTTAACAATGAGATGGAATATATTTTATTAGATCCTTACGGGCCTTGTTACCTCAGCACCAAGAACCCCACAGGAATATTCTACAGGGATACAGCAATAAAAAATGTGGTTCTGTTAGTGAGAGAGGAAATCAAACTGATCCTGTCACATGGACAGTGTAAAATTATGAGACAATACCAGAGAAGACACTTGGTGAACGCTGGTAAAAGGTTTCAATAGCTATAATTAAAGTGACAGAACTAGAGATAAAAGCACTTATCTGACATCGCTCACAATTACAATCACTTCAGCTGATGTGGTTTCAGGGCAAATTAATTTGTATTTAGATTTTATCGTTCGGTAGTATTAAAAAAAAATGTTTTACTTAAAGGGGTTCTCTACTTCAGTCAGTTTTGGGGAAAACCTTCATTCTTATAATATGGGTCATTGTGACATAGTGGGGTATCCCAGCTGCAATCTGTGCTGTCCAGAATATAAACTTTATGGGCCAGATCCACAAACGAATTACGCCAGCGTATCTATTGATACGCCGCGTAATTTCAAAGTTCCCGCGTCGTATCTTTGTTTTGTATCCACAAAACAAGATACGATGGAATGAGGGATCAATCCGACAGGCGTACGTCTTAGTACGCCGTCGAATCGTAGGTGTATATTTACGCTGGCCGCTAGGTGGCGTTTCCGTCGAATTCTGTGTCGATTATGCAAATTAGCTAGATACGGCGATCCACGAACGTACGTCCGGCGGGCGCATTTTTTTACGTCGTTTGCGTTCGGATTTTTCTGGCGTATAGTTACCCCTGCTATATGAGGCGTATCCTATGTTAACCTCCCTGGCGGTCTTCCCGAGACTGACACGGGGTTAGATTTTCTTGCTACTATCGGTAACCCCGTGTCAGTCACGGGCTTGCCTCGCTAGATCCACAGGCACTTTTTACTTACCTTGTCCCTGGATCCAGCGATGCCACCGCGCTGTGTGAGCGAGCGGGACCTCGCTCGATTCACATAGTGCCTCCGTGTGACGCCGATCTCCGTTCCCTGCGACGTTACGACGCACGGGGACGGAGAACGGCGCCAAATTCAAAAACGTAAACAAACACTATACACACAGTATACTGTAATCTTATAGATTACAGTACTGTATGTAAAAAAAACACACCCCCCCTGTCCCTAGTGGTCTGCCCAGTGTCCTGCATGTCATTTTATATAATAAAAACCTTTTTTTCTCCCTGCAAACTGTAGATTGTCCATAGCAACCAAAAGTGTCCCTTTATGTCAAAAATAGTTTTAGATCAGCTAAAAAACAGCGATAATAAATTATAATCACTTGCAGAATTGTGCGATAGCGATTTGTGGGGAAATTCGTCATAAAAAAATAAAAGTAATGACAGCGACAATTCTGCAACTGAGCAAATTTCAGTGATTTTGATTTGATTACATTATTGAATAATTTTTATTATAATTATATTATTATTTGTTATAATTATTTATAATTATTTATTATATTATAATTTATAATTTTGTTTTTAAAAAAATGTAATACACGGGATGCCTATTAGAATCTTGTTTGGTCAGATTTAAGTGAGTTATTTCTAAAAATTACAGACCTACAATATAAAACGCCAAATTTCCTTGCAAATAATGGTACCGCTTTTAGCATGTTTTTTCTGAAAGAATCATACCGCCAGGGAGGTTAAAGGGTCACTAAAGGAATTTTTTTTTTTTAGCTAAATAGCTTCCTTTACCTTACTGCAGTACTGGTTTCATGTCCTCATTGTTCGTTTTTGCTTTGAAGTAGCTGTAATTCTGCTGTGATCTCCACACTTCCTGGTTGCCTGTTTCCTTATAACCATCATACTGGGAGATTTTCATGGTGGTCTAAGCTGTCATTACTGTGTGTCTAAAGCTCCTCAGAACCAATCAGATTCATTTTAAAAACAAAACACTGCCCTGGATTTGTTTGTTTTTGTTCTGTGAGTCTTCCCGACTCACCTCTCACCCGGAACTTCATGTATGTACCTTTAAAACCGAAAGTGAAACTAGAGGCACATTATATGATAGATTAAATTCAATTTTTAATCATTTTTAAAAGGAATCAGTTAACTTTTATGTCTCTATACCCAATAAACAGTCATTTCAGCAAAAAAAAATATTTCCTTTGGTGACCCTTTAAGTATGGCCGTCGTTCCTGTGTCGAATTTAAAAAATGTTACGTCGTTTGTGTAAGTCGTTCGCGAATAGGGCTTTGCATAGAATGACGTCACCGTCGTAAACATTGGCTTGTTCTGGTTTAATTTGGAGCATGCGCACTGGGATACCCCCACGGACGGCGCATGCGCAGTTGAAAAAAAACATCATTTACGTCGGGTCAATATGTATTTACATAAAACACGCCCCCATCACATCCATTTGAATGGCGCGCGCTTACGCCGCCAAAGATACACTACGCCGCCGTAACTTACGGCGCACATTCTTTGAGGATTAAAAAAATAAAAAATAAGTTACGGCGGCGTAGTGTATCAGAGATACGCTGCCGATGTACGTGGATCTGGCCCTATATATTTAGATATTCTTAAAGCCCAACTGCAGGCTCTGTGATATCTCCTTCCAAAGCAAACCAAGGCCCCCGGTGTTTTTTTCAAAGACTTACCTTCCTTATAATGTCTTCTGGCTGGTAACGTGGCAAGCTAAGTCCTTTACCTCTCCTGTTCATCTCCATTGGTGGGCAGTCTTTAGAGTTGATTGTGTCAATGTTGCTCTCTGCTTTCCACTACACAGTTCATGATGCCCTGCATTTATAGTACGTCCTTTGTCCTCTGGGTTGAATTACATTGGGCATCTCTCAACCTGAAAGACTGAAGACATCTTGTGTCATAAAAGAAACACTGCCAAGGGACAGCTCTGAAGTGAAGGTGAGTATTGTAGTCTGAGCCTTAAAATAAGCCATTGTTGTCCTCTGTAACTATGGGTACCATTAAGAAATTATCCTTCAACATTCATAATAGAGGCACTGAAACCACAGAACATACTCCCTTATTTTCTCTGGCAGCAGAGACTTGACAGCCTGTTAGCCTTCTAATGTAAACAAGCTGTTGGAAAAGGACCAAAATCCCATCTCCAGAGTCTCTGTTGTGATCTTTGAGGATTAGTTACTCCATAGTATTTGCAGCTATGGAAATCAGTGAGGGCTTGTTTTAACCCATTTGTGACCACAATATGTCTATTAGATTGGAATATCTTAAGAAGGTTAATAATCTTGAAGTGGGGTACTGTAAAAATAGATAGTCAAGGCACTTAGCTCAAACAGCTTGCCGGCTACCAGGGAACACCAGCCCTAAATAATAGATAATTGCAAAAAAGGATGAGTATGAAAGGATAGGCGTTAAGTGGTGATTTCCTGATGATATAGCATACACATATATTCATTAAAACAAATGTTTATTAAGGTATATATAGTACAAAAGCAAACACACATATAAGGACAAAGTGCAACCAAAAATACCCATACATAGGTAAAATCACAAAATGTGCAACATAACATCAAAGGGTGTTATATGAAGTTTGTCAGAGCATAACATCAGAGGGTGTTATATGGAGCTTGCCAACATTTTTCCGGCACAAAGGACGCTTCTTCAGGCCTTCATTCCATAAATTTAGGCTCCACACCTATGCTCAAATTGTATGGCATGTTCGAGCTAATGGGACACCAGTGATAGACCGTCTTGTCGGCAACCAACATACAGGAGAAAGACCCCCAGCTGAGTCAGGGAACACTCAATGTGCGCTGTCACATGTGGATGTGGTGAATCACTCAGAATCCAACTGATGTTTATACAGTCACTGCAATAAGTTCATGACATCTAGTGGCTCAACCAACCGGGGCTCCTTATTTAATATTGAGATGTACCTCCCGGACCGAAAACAGACAAGGGGTCATGTACAAAGATCAAAATAATGGGAGTACATCCTACATGTAGGGAACCTAAAACGTTAAATATCTGGATCTCCCGAGGAACCCACAATCCAGCCTGAAAATCCCCAAAGCCAGCCTTACAGCAGAGAACTAGGAATGTTGAACTGTAGATTCCAAGTTCCCAGCCCCCCTGTCAAACAAAATAGTCACGTGACTCATTTGTCAAGTTACGTGATACATACTGATGCTGCAAAGCTTGGTCTAGGCATCTAAATGAAAACAATGCCGGTCATTAAATGTGTTAAAGCACTTTTTAATGCCTTTTGAGAATATGTAAAATATGTTAATACTTTCATAGTCTGGGCACAGGTACACTTTAGAGGGTCAGTCTACCTGAAACTAACATTTTTCTACTGGAGAGAGACTAGTGGAATCAGTTCTTAAAGTGGATGTAAACCCGATTCGTGAAATTTGAGCTGGGCACATATATCAGCAGTATTTTGTTATCTCTCTTCAATGAGCTAAGTCCCATAGCTCTCTCCTGAACTGTGCCTCTGTTATCAGCCGGATAACTCCTGACAAATTCTCGGAAACTTTAGACAAAAGCAGCCTGAATCTTCATTCCGGGGAGGTTGCAAAAATAGATTAATAGGAAGCAGATCCTTTTACAAAACACCTCTGAGAGTCTCTGCCTATGATGAGAGGGGGTGTGTGCCTTTCCTTCAATCAGCAATGTTAATGCTCCTAATTCACCTAATTCTCCTAATGCTGTGTACACATGGTCGGAATTTCCGATGGAAAAAGGCTGACGGAATATTTTCATCGGATATTCCGACCGTGTATATGCCCTATCAGACTTTTTCCTTTAGAAATTCCGACGGAATTAGAAAGGAAATATGTTCTCTTTTTTTCTGATGGAGAAATTCCGTTCGTCTGTATGGAATTCTGACGGAGAAAAAAAACACGCATGCTCAGAAACAATTCGATGCATGCTCGGAAGCGGAGAAGAACCCCCCGGAGAACAGAAGACCCCCCGGAGAGCGGAAGAAGAAGCCCCCCCTGCTAAAAGAGCTAAAGAAGACAGGGGGGGCCTCCGGAGCAGACTAATAAATTATTTTAAAAACCCTGTGTCTTTTTTTTATTAACTTTAACACTTTGCCTCCAGGTGAATGGGTAGGGGTACGATGTACCCCATATCCATTCACTTAGGGTGGGGGGCCGGTATCTGGGGCCCCCCTTTATTTGAGGGGGCTCCCAGATTCCGATAAGCCCCCTGCCCTCAGACCCCGACAACCAACGGCCAGGGTTGTCGGGAAGAGGCCCTGTCCTTATCAACATGGGGACAGGGTGCTCTGGGGTGGGGGGGGGCCCGCAGTGCGCCCCTCTGCCCCAGAGCACCTGACCCCCCCCATGTTGAGGGCATGCGGCCTGGTACGGCTCAGGAGGGGGGCGCTCGCTCGTCCCCACTCCCTTCCTGGCCGGCCGGGTAGCGTGCTTTGGATACGGGTCTGGTATGGATTGTAGGGGGACGTCGGTTTTTCGGCGTAGGGGGGTCTCCTTACAACCCATACAAGACCTAAGGGCCTGGTATGCTCCTGGGGGGGGGAACCCATGTCGGTTTTTTTATTTAAAAATTGGCATGGAGTTCTCCCTCTCAGGAATGCATATCAAATGCTGACGCTAGAATTGGCGGGAATCCAAGTCGGATCCCCGTCGCTTCTATGACGCTCTCGCTGGAATGTGCTTTGTCTATTCCAGCGAGTGTGAGATGTCACCGAGAATCAGCACGATGCTGTCGTGCTAGAAATACATTCTCGGCAACATCTACTGTATACATGTAAAACCTATGTAGGGTGTTTTGGTTGAACCCTGTGTATCATCTGAGGCTGTTCACTTCACTGAGTGTATGGAGGGTTTACATCCACCTTAAGGCTAAGTTCACACTCCCATACGGACCAGCTCACAGCAGGGGTCCGGTGCGTCCCTGTTCACCGGTTCAGGTCCAATTGTGGTCCAAATTTTTGGGTAAATTTGGATCTGAAACAAACCAGAAGATGCACAGGAGTCCGCTCTGGAGATGTGTGAAATGGCTCCAATGAGAGCCAGTCACAATCTCCTGACATGCAAATTGCCAATTCGCAATAGTGTGAACCCAGCCTAAAAGTTTCTTATATCTCTTGATATGCTATTTGGAGGATCTCCTCTTTACTGTTCTAGCACCCCTTAGGGGTGCTGTGTATTCTTATCCATGTGTTTCAGTTTCCCTATTTGTATTCTCTTTATTATAAAATAAATTGTAAATTCAGTGGGGAGAGTAATACCCTTCCGAAGAGAGTGCAGACCTAGAAAGATGTGTGGTGATCTCGCCAAACGCCTGAGAGATGTAACAAAAAAAACCTTTATTTGAATTGATGTTATAAAAAAAGTAGATATGAATGCGATAAAGGACTTTGAACAACTCAGACTTTCAGCTTAGCACAGCTCCAGTTCGAAAGCTCATCAAAAGCAAAGGGTTTCAGCTCTGAGTGCTCCAGCAGCCTTTACATACCTTTTTAAAATTGCAACAATTGCACAGTAAGACTTAAGTCACTCCTGTTGGTCAAAATAAGAAGGTATGATAGAAAAGGTTTTCAGTTTTCCAGTTGAAAACACCTTAAAATAATGTCTGTTGAAATTGTGTTTAATGTTATAGGGTCTGTCCTATTTCCCTTCATTTCAGCATGAACAAAAGCTGACATTTCAGCAACGTGTCTAAACTTTTGATGTGAATTCTATTTATTTGTAACCATTGCCACTGTTAGTCTTTTTCAATAAAATTGAGCAAATCACATGCAAATGGCAGTAATCATAGCCACCAGTTAGATTTCATCTTATTTTGGGCTAAATTCATCAAAATACATTCTGGTTGGCTGCTGTGGGTGAATCTACCTTACATTTAGCACTGGTATACACTATAACCTGTATTATAAGATGCAACACCACAATGCCCTGCAGATTCGCATTCTGGTGCATTGCCATTCAAAGTTATTACAACCCAATACATATCTACAGTATGCTGCATAAGCTCTGAGTATTGCTCTGAATTTCAATGAAGTAACAGAAATTGTACAGGACCTATTTTTCATGATTAAGACCCTTTTCACACTGGGGCGCTTTGTGGGCGCTTTGTAGGCACTATGGCCCAGATTCACAAAGCACATACGCCAACTTATCTCGAGATACGCCGCCTAAGTGTAAGTATGCGCCGTCGTATCTATGCGCCGTGCCCACAAAACTAGATACGCCTGAAAATAGGCTTCATCTGACCGACGTAACTTTCCTATGCTGGCGTATCGTAGGCGCATATTTACGCTGGCCGCAAGCGGCGCTCCCATTGATTTCCTATTAAAATATGGAAATGAGGAAGACACGTCGATTCACGAACGTACTTGCGCCCGGCGCATAATATACACGGTTTGCGTAAGTCGTACGTCCGGCGTAAAGTTATTCCCCATATATGAGGCGCAACTCATGCTAAGGTATGGACCAGGGAACACAGCCGTCATATTTTACGTTGTTTACGTAGTACGTGAATAGGGCTGGGCGTAGGTTACGTTAATATTGTAGGCAGTGATCCGTCGTATCTTAGGGAGTAGTTCCGACGTGATTCTGAGCATGCGCACTGGGATACGTCCACGGGACGGCGCATGCGCCATTCATTTGAAGTACTTGCATGGCACTCGGCCCATCATTTGCATGAGGTCACACCTCATTAGCATGGCTCACGCCCACTTCCACCTATGACGGCTTAGGCCGAGGGAACCCAGCGCAGTTTGGGAGGCAAGTGCTTTGTGAATTCGGTGCTTGCCTCTCTGCGCTACTTCGGCGTAGCGTATATTAGATACGCTACGCCGGCATAAATATGCGCCAATGTATGTGAATCCGGGCCTTTAACGCTAAAAATAACACCTGCAAAGCGCCTTGAAAGAGCCGCTACTTTGACTCCAGTGTGAAAGCCCAAAGGCTTTCACACTGGAGCGGTGCGCTGGCAGGACGTTAAAAAATATCCTGCATGCAGCATCTTTGGAGCGGTGAAGGAGCGGTGTGTATACCGCACCTTCCCATTGAAATGAATGGGCACCGCGGCCATACCGCCGGCAAAGCGCCACTACAACAATCATGATGATAAAGCGCCGCTAAAAATAGCGGCGCTTTACCGCCGCCCACGCCCCAGTGTGAAAGGGGCCAAAAGCTTTTTTTATTTATTATTTATATTATTTATTTATTAAAATTCTTAAAAGTACAAAAAAAGTACAAAACGCAGTCAGTTACCCGTAGGCCTCGATGCGCCGAGAACAACAATACAGCAACAACCAAAAAAACACACACAGGCAGCGGAACAGATCAAATTTAAAATAGTAGCAGATCAAATTTTTAAATGAATGAACTGACTACCACAACCTGCATCAACACAAAACATGGGTGCTGCAGCACAACTGGATGGGCTCTTAAGCCTCGTACACACGATCGGTCCATCCGATGACAACGGTCTGAAGAAAAAAACGATTGTGTCAGAACGCGGTGACGTAAAACACAACGACGTGCTGAAAAAAACAAAATTCAATGCTTCCAAGCATGCGTCGACTTGATTCTGAGCATGCGTGGATTTTTAACCGATGGTTGTGCCTACTAACGATCGGTTTTGACCTATCGGTTAGGAATTTTTTTTCAACCGATGGTTAAATAACCTATGGGGCCCACACACGATCGGTTTTGACCAATGAAAACGGTCCATCAGACCGTTGTCCTCTGGTTAACCTATCGTGTGTACAAGGCCTTCGTTTTTAGTAGACATGTGCGGCTCGTTTTATTCCAAATTTAAATTCGGATGTATCAGTGTATGCCCCAGTTGAAGTGTCATTACACGAAACCGGTCGGGCACATACATTGGCCCCAGCCGCTCCTAACTGTGCTATTTTTTATTGAATACAGGGATTTTTATTATTGTTATTTTCCATTTTTGTTTTTTTCCTTGCTGTGGTTTTACGCATTTGTATTACTGAGTGTGTTCATGTTTGGCTAATTGCCTTTTGGACAATAAATTTAGCTTTTTTTACACTATGAGGAGGCGTCCTCTCTTGTTTTTTTATTTTCCTTTTTTATGGTGAGTCCATCCTATGCCTTACAAGGAAGCAGTGGATACTACTTCTATGTCCAGGATCTAGTCGATTTGGATTTCTACCAGCGTGGAGAGCTACGGTCCAGACCTATCAAGAGAAGTTGCCCCCCATTCTTTGGGTTGATTAAGCACGTTTGACCCACCGCCGTATGGTGTTTCTGGGTCCACCACATCTGGTAAGGGTATTTTATCTCTTTACCCCTTGTTGATTGAAAACATCTGTGAATGGGATCGTAGCTACTGTTGCATTGGGAAATTAACCAACATCAGTCACCATATAAGCTCTGAAGGCTGGAGTTATCTGGATGGACACCATATACACAACTTGAGTGTGGTTCACGAATTTCACTATTTATTTTGAACTTTATCATTCATTTGTTGCTTCTTCACATTTTAGATGTGTGTTTGGATACATCGCACCAGCGTTTTATCCTCCTAACCCAGATGTGTGTTTTGATACATCGCACCAGCGCTTTATCCTCCTAGCCACACCTGTGTACGGTTAGGTATTCATGTTTGGCGCTGCACTTTTATTTTTCACTTATTTACACAATGTATTCCTTTGTTGTGTTGGCTGCCATTTTCTGACACTATTGGATCAGCGCAGTATATATTTATTATATAATAAAATAGAACAAAAAAAAAGAGAAAAAAAAATTTGAATAGAAAATAATATAACAGAAAATAAAGGAATATAATATAAGAGAGTAAAACAGAATCATAACGAATAGAAATGAAAGGAACAGAATAGACTAGATTATAATAGAAACAAATAGAATAGAATAACATAGAAAGAATATAACCATCTTCTGAAATTTGAATTTCAGATAGAATAAATTAGAATTTAAATAGAATAAACAAGAGGTCCACGCTGCTCACAGGTGAGCCGGCTCCAACAGTATGATCTCCTCACTGCGGGGTGCTCGCCCAGTTGCAGACGAAGCAATAATGAAAGGAATGTCCGGATATCTGCACACCAAACTGAAATCCAAACGCCTTTATTCACATAACCATGAAGAACATGAGGAGCACTACATGTACAAGCAAGGGAGACATGGATTTCATGTTTCACACACAAATTGTGCTTTATCAAAGCCACAAAAAGCACAATTTGTGTACATGTTATGTTGTTATGTGAATAAAGGTATTTGGATCTCAGTTTGGTGTGCAGTCATCGAGACAGTTCTTTCATAAAAGAATAGAATAGAAAAAAAATAATACAATAGACTATAATAGAATAGAAAATAAAATAACTTAAAAACAATAAAATAGAATAGAATAAAAAGAATATAAGAATTTGCCAAAATTCAGAATCAATTCAAATATGAATAGAATAGAGACAAATATAATAGAATAGAAAATAACATAATGGTATTGAAAAAACAGAATAGAATAGAACAAATATAACCATCTTCTGAAATTAGAATAGAATACATTTGAATAGAAAAGAATAGAATAAAAAATAAAATAATAGTATAGAAAATAATAGAAAGAGAATAGAATAAACAAATAGAAAAATAAGAATAAAATAGAAATCAATTTGAATTTGAATACCATAGAAACCATTAGATAAAAATAGGAATATGGTTATATTCATTCTATACTATTGTGTTGTTATTTTCTATACTATGGTGTTATTTTCTATTCTTTTCAACTCTATTATTTTCTATGCTATTCAAATTCCAATGTATACTATACTATGGTTATATTGTTTATCTTCTTTTCTATTTTATTTTTTTATATTTTTATTATATTCTTTTTGTTTCTATTCAATTATTAGAAGATGGTCATAATCCTATTATAGTCTATTATTTTACTTTATATTATTTTCTATTCTATTCTATTTTTTATTATATTCCTTTATTTTCTAATCTATTTTATTCTCTTTGGAAATTGGAAAACTATTCGAATTAAAAAACTATTTGAATTTGAAAATGTTTCAAATTCTAATGCCGCGTACACACGACCGTTTTTCGGGTTATAAAAAATGAAATTTTTATTGGTCTAAAAAAAAATACGTTTTTTTCAACCTGATCGTTAAAACGGCCTTGCCTACACACGATCGTGAAAAAAAAAAATGCTCTAGCAAAGCGCGGTGTCGTACAACACGTACGACGGCACTATAAAGGGGAAGTTCCATTCGGATGACGCCACCCTTTGGGCTGCTTTTGCTGATTTTGTGTTAGTAAAAGACGATTCGCGCTTTTCAGTCTGTTACAGCGTGATGAATGTGCTTACTCCATTATGAACTGTAGTTTTACCAGAACGAGCGCTCCCGTCTCATAACTTGCTTCTGAGCATGCACGTTTTTTTCACGTCGTTAAAGCCCACATACGACCGTTAAAAACGCTGTGAAAAATTAGAGCATGTTCGAAATTTTTAATGCCCGTAAAAAATGCTCTTGAGCCCACACACGATCGTTTTTAATGACATTAAAAAAACACATCATTTTTTTACAACCCGAAAAACGGTCGTGTGTACGCGGCATAAAACTATTTCAATTAGAAAACTTTTCGAATTAGAAAACTATTTGAAATTGATTTGAAAACGTTTCAAATTGATCCGAATTCGAAAATTCTAATCGATTAGAATACGAATAAACCAAAAAAAATTCCAAGAATAATTAAACGGATTAGACAAATTTAACTAAATTAATTTATGTAAATAACTAATCGAAGCTAAACAAATGTTTTCTTTCTGCACATGTCTAGTTTTTATCTCCTTGCACTGTTTGCTGAATAATACCACATGCCACTTATAATTTAAAGGCTCAGTTCATTTAAGAGAAAATAAATGCATGGGATTTTACAAGTAAGGATATGCAGGTATTATTTGTATTATTTTCTCCTTACTGGAGGCTGCAAAGCATTGCACCAACTATCAGTGAATAGCAGATGCAATGTCAGGCTCCTGCAGACGGTATGCATTGAATATTAGCCCATTATGTGACACTTACCTGCAAAAGAATCCAGCGATTTCCCCACTGCAGGAAGCGTCCATCTTCTGTATCTTCTTCCTTCTGGGCTGCGGACTCCAGCTCTGTGATTCCCAGGAGCCACATGACATCACTTTCGCTCATGTGCACGAGAGCCGCAATTCAAGGCACAGGCTGGGGAAGAAACAGCACTTAGTTTTGTTTCTTCCCCGCGCATGCGCAGTGAAGATTTGCGGTGGACTACAAGTGAAATATCTCCTAAACAGCGCACATTTAGGAGATATTTCCACTACCTATAGGTAAGCCTTATTCTAGGCTTACCTATAGGTAGAAGTAGTCCAACAGGGTTTACAACCACTTTAACGAAATGTTGTTATGCGGGGTACAGGGGACTACAGGAGGCTGGTGCAAAGCCTAAAGCCTAAAATCAGCTTCTGAAAAAAAAAAAAATTACGTATTTTTGAGAGTACAAATTGTGCATGTATTAACCACTTGCCGACCGCGCACCGCCGTTATACGTCCACAAGGTGGCTCGGCTGGGCGAGAGCACGTAATATGACGTCCTCTCTCCCAGCTGCCACTAGGGGCGATCGCCGCCGGGCACACGCGATCGCTCGGTACAGAGCGGGGACCGGGAGCTGTGTGTGTAAACACACAGCTCTCGGTCCTGTCAGCAGGGGAAATGCTGATCTTCTGTTCATACAATGTATGAACAGAAGATCAGTGTTTCTCCTAGTGAGGCCACCCCCCCCCCCCACAGTAAGAACACACCCAGGCATACTTAACCCCTTCCCCGCCCCCTAGTGTTAACCCCTTCACTGCCAGTGGCATTTTTATAGTAATCCAATGCATTTTTATAGCACTGATCACTATAAAAATGGCAATGGTCCCAAAAATGTGTCAAAAGTGTCCGAAGTGTCCGCCATAATGTCGCAGTACCGAAAAAAAAATCGCTGATCGCCGCCATTACTAGTAAAAAAAATATAATAAAAATGACATAAAAATGACATAAAAATACCCCCTATTTTGTAAACGCTATAACTTTTGCGCAAACCAATCAATAAGCGCTTATTGCGATTTTTTTTAACGAAAAATATGTAGAAGAAAACGTATCGGCCTAAACTGAGGAAAAAAAATTTTTTTTATATATTTTTGGGGGATATTTATTATAGCAAAATGTAAAAAATATTCATTTTTTTCAAAATTGTCGCTCTATTTTTGTTTATAGCGCAAAAACTAAAAACCGCAGAGGTGATCAAATACCACCAAAAGAAAGCTCTATTTGTGGGAAAAAAAGGACGCCAATTTTGTTTGGGAGCCATGTCGCACGACCGCGCAATTGTCTGTTAAAGTGACGCAGTCCCGAATCGCAAAAAGTACTCTGGTCTTTGGGCAGCAATATGGTCCGGGGGGTAAGTGGTTAATTTATTTTTTCCAGTAGCCTGCAGAGCATTGCACCCACAATCAGTGGAATGTTGGTGCAATATCAGGCTCCTGCGCACACTGCCTAGAATTCTCTGCCTGAAACTGGTACAAGCAGACCGTTCCTGAGCTGTAGACAGCATGAATGAACTACAATAATGCTGATCAGCATAATTACAGTTCATTGATACTACAAGTCCATCTTCCGCGGGGGCAGACAGGACTGCAGCTGTGATGGTGGAAATTGTGAAAGCAGGACTAGAGAGAAGAACCCCTCTCTGCTGTCACAATGGGGGATTGGGGAGTGAGATGGGGGCACTGCCTAGTAACATGTTGTATGTTACACCCTAAATATGGGTGTAACATGTAACATGTTGCTAAAAGCGAATGTAGCCTTTAAATTAAATTTAAGTTGATTAAATGAAGTATGTTACATTTGTCTATAATTACGCTTTAAGATACATTTCACATTTGGCATTTCTCAATGATCTGTTTACAAAGTTTAGAGTATAAGATCTGATGCTTTTGATAATGATTTTTCTTTTTAGGATAATCCTGGGTCTTATCAAGAAGATTTTATCTCACACTTTCGTATTGTCTCAACCAAGATAAGAGTAAAGAGGAGAAACACATAATCTGGAGATGAGGAACAATAACAGAATGCACATCTATATGACATTCAAGAATACAACAGATGTTTTAAACAGATAGTTTTATAACAAAGGGTCTCTTTAGAATTTACATAGTAAATAGCATTGACATTCTGGGGGTTATTTACGAAAGGCGAACCCACTTTGCACTACAAGTGCAAACTACAAGTGCAAAGTGCACTTGAAATTGCACTGAAAGTGCACTTGGAAGTTCAGTCGCTGTAAATCTGAGGTGTAGACCTGAAATGAGGGGAAGCTCTGCTTATTTTATTATCCAATCATGTGCAAGCTAAAATGCTGTTTTTTTTTTCCTTGCATGCCCCCCTCAGATATACAGCGACTGCACTTCCAAGTGCACTTTCAGTGCAATTTGAAGTGCACTTTGCACTTGTAGCTTGCACTTGTAGTGCAAAGTGGATTTGCCTTTAGTAAATAAGCCCCTTAGTCTACAAATTAAAAAGTCTAAATAAAGGGAAACTTATTTTTAGCTTTGGATACAGTGTGAAAGGGTTAGGCCCTCTTGTCAGTTGTGTCCCTGCAGGGAAGGCTCACCCTTCTATTGGTTGAGGTGACCATGGTCATCAAAACAATAAGTGAGTGAAATCCAAAATGTTTAAATTGTTACCAGGGCAAGAGGTGAGGGGCGGGGGACCAGGTGGGGACACCAGTTCCTGTTACAACTTCCTCAGATATTGGAGTCATTTCCTCTAATTTCTTGTTCTATGCCTAAGCTAATAAGACAACAAAAATGAATAGGGGGTTTTAACTTTCCCCATTCCCCATTCTGCCTAAAACGAAAAAAAAATGTGTTTGTTTAAGTAGAAGTCCAGTCATATACTAACAATACTTAGACCAGTTCCCACCCCCATTCTAAGCCTATTCTAACTACCCTGAAAGGTAAAGTTGTCTATAGTTACCAATTCTGAGGGTGCTCTGGACCAGTCACATGTAGGGTTGCCAACTCATCCCTTTAAAACAGAACACATATGAATTACACAGGTTCTGAGGCTAATTTAATGCAAATAAGGCACCAAGTGAGTTTAATTACCTCCTTAATCAGCCACAGAACCTGTGTAATTAATATGTGTTCTGTTTTAAAGGGATGAGTTGGCAACCCTAGTCACATGATCTCTCCAGCGCCTGTCTTCAATGAAGAGGAGATATCACCAACAATGGCTGCAATGCCTGGGCTATGATGTCACCTATTTTCAGGAGTGTATATGCTTTTGCTCCATCATATCTGTTGGTTCAAGCATCCTGGTTTTGGCTGTGGCATTCCCCTTGTTTGTCTGTCCACCTGCAAGGTGATTGATTGTGGCCAAACTCTGGGTGGAGACCAGATCTGATCAGCTAAACCTTCAGTCTCATGCTTTTGATATTGCATTTGTAACATGTTTTCCAACCTCCCTGTTTGTCTGCTCTGCTAGATAGAATTTCCCTGCGTATGACTTTGGACCAGGTAACGAAAATTCTCTGAAATCTGCCTGCCTTTTACCTGGACTGTTATTGAACAAGTCTGCCTATCTGCCAACTGCAAGTACCTGTTTGCTTTGCTCAGTTCACGTATGCCCTGGAGTGGTAGCCAGGTTCTATAGCAATGTGTATAAGTCCTGGGGGCAACTGAGTACCAGTAGGCCTGTTTGCCTAATGGAAAAGGGGCCTGCTAAAGGTGAAGAACACAGTAGCCAGCAATAGTGTCTGACCACCTGTGTTTGGGGTAAACGTAACACGCATAGGCTTACTATGGGGCATTTGTTGTCGGCTGCCCCTGTTCTGTCTCTTATTTACACTGAAGCAAGCAATGGGAACTGATCATATGATAAGACAAGAGCACTATCAGAATAGGTAAGTATAGAATACGGCTAAGAAGGGGGATGGGAGCAGGTTTAACCACTACAGTACCTTGGGTGTTTTTCAGATTTGGTGTTTACAAGACTAAAACAGTTTTTTTTACTAGAAAATTACTTAAAACCCCCAAACATTATATATATATTTTTTTCTAACACCCTAGAGAATAAAATGGCAATCATTGCAATACTTTTTGTCACACCATATTTTCGCAGCGGTCTTACAAGCGCACTTTTTTGGGAAAAAATTCACTTTTTTGAATTTAAAAAAAGACAGCAATACATTTGGCCCAATTTTTTTATATATTGTGAAAGATAATGTTACGCCGAGTAAAATGATACCCAACATGTCACGCTTAAAAATTGCGCCCGCTCGTGGCATGGCGTCAAACTTTTACCCTTAAAAATCTCGATAGGCGACGTTTAAAAAATCCTATAGGTTGCATTTTTTGAGCTACAGAGGAGGTCTAGGGCTATAATTATTTCTCTCGCTCTAACGATCGCGTTACCTCTTTTTTTTTTCTTATTATTTTTTACACTGGGAAAATAAAAATAAAAAAATTGATCAATGTAAACATCCTTTGTAATAGAAAAAAAGCATGACAGGTCCTCTTAATATGAGATCTGGGGTAAAAAATACCTCAGATCTCATATTTAGACTTTAATGCAAAAAAAAAAAAAAAATGGAAATGTTGTCATTTGAAAAAATGACAACAAAAAAATGTGCCTTTAAAACGCATGGGCAGGACTGACGTTTTGACGTCACTTCCGCCCTGCTATGCTATGGGGATGGGTGGGAGCCATCTTGCCTTCACTCGCATCCCCACACAGCAGGCTGAAGGACCCGATCGCCTCCGCCGCTACCGACGGCTCCGGTAAGCGGTGGAGGGCACAGGAGAGCAGCGGGAGGGGGGGCCCTCTCCCGCCGCCGATTACGGTGATCTCGTGGCAAATCCGCCGCGGAGACCACCGTTATCTTTTACAGGACCGCTCACACTAAAGATGGATTTCTCGGTTATGGCAGCAGCTGCCGTTACCGAGATATCCATCTTTAAAGTGCCTCCGTCTATAGTCGTATAGCGGTCGGGAAGTGGTTAAGTATAGTTAGGATTTGACTGGATTCAACGAGGGCCTGATTTAATAAAGTGCCCATGTATACACCACATTCTCTCATCTGTAGACCATACCCTTGCACTATTATATTCCCATAATGTCTACAGACACACACACAGACTACAGCCTATATACTGAATTTACTAGCAAGTTATGTTTGCTATAGAGTGTAGACAAGTCAACTAAGTGGCGACTTGCCTGATACAAAAATTTGATTTTATATAATATTTTTGGATCAGTCTGACTATGGTTGGGGATTTCTTACTTTCAATCTGTTTATACATTTTTACATATGAAAAATGCAACTGGGACAGTAAGCCATATGGAGTTACATTAGAAACAAAATACAGAGGAGAATTATCCAACATCATAAAAGCAAAGGAGAAGGCCTTCAAAAAATACTAGGTTGAGGGATCATCATAGGCATTCAGACTTTGTAAAGAATGCAACAAGAAATGTAAGGGTGCAATTAGGGCGGCTAAGATAGAACACAAAAGACACGCAGGAGAGCAAAAAAAATATCCCAAGAAATTCTGTAAACAGTAAACAAGGGATGACAGAGCATATTGGTCCCATAAAGAATGAGGAAGAACATCTGGTTACAAAGGAAGGGGAGATGGCAAAGGTATTGTATTTATTCTTCTCCTCAGTCTTCATGAGGGAATCGGGGGTTTCAGTAACCAAAACTGCAGTGTTTATCCTTATGACACATCATAAGAAGCACCTCCATGGTTAACAGTGGACAGAATTAAAATTAAACTGGGGAAACTTATCACCGGGACCAGATGGCTTGCATGCGAGGGTACTTAGGGAACTCAGTCAAGTAATTGCCAGACCATTGTTCCTAATTTTTACTGACAGGCTACTGACTGGAATGGTATCAGCTGATTGGAGAAAAGCCAATATAGCACCAATATTTAAAAAGGGCCCAAAATGCATCCCTAAGAATTACAGACCAGTTAGCCTAACATCAATAGTATGCAAGCTCTTGGAGGGTATGATAAGGGACTATATACACGTTTTTAGTAATGAGAACGGTATCATTAGCAGTAATCAGCATGGATTCATGAAGAATCGTTCTTGCCAAACCAATCTATTAACCTTCTATGAGGAGGTGAGTTGCCATCTAGATAAAGGAAGGCCCATAGACATGGTGTATCTGGATTTTGCAAAAGCATTTGACACAGTTCCCGATAAACATTTACTTTACAAGATAGGGTCAGCTGGCATGGACCATAGGGTGAGTACATGAATTGAAAACTGGCTACAAGGGCAAGTTCAGAGGGTGGTGATAAATGGTGAATATGCAGAATGGTCAGGGGTGGGTAGTGGGGTCCCCCAGGATTCTGTCCTGGAGGGAATTGGGGGGGTTGTTAAAAATATGAGTTCTGAAACTAGGGAAGGGAGTTTATAAAGTTTACCACATAAGGTCATAGAGTGAGAAAGAGCAAAAGAACAAAGCGTATGATTTTTGATTTTAATTTATTTAGATGTGCTTTCAAGTTTGGTATAGGTAGTGAGCGAAAGAGGTACAATAATCTAGGCAGAAGGGTATTTTTGATAGAAGGGAGCCAAAAGATTTATAATAACAATTCAAAAGACCCGGAGCAGAGTCACCACTGCTACTTCTACATCCGAGAAAGATTTCTCAAGATTAGAATGCTGATTGTGATAATTGAGGGAGAGAGATTTTATTCAGAAATTCAGAGAGGAATTAGGGGTGAGACCAATTATCTCCTTTATAAAGATTAGAGTTCAAGCTATGAAACTCCTTCATAATGTGAAGGGGATTCTGAGTTAGGGAGCTATCAGACATACAAGCTTTAAGCCCTGTGCCCGGATTCTCGTCAGGAAAAAAAACGTAGTTTGACACAGTTCCCGATAAACGTTTACTGTACAAGATAAGGTCAGCTGGCCTGGACCATAGGGTGAGTACATGGATTGAAAACTGGCTACAAGGGCAAGTTCAGAGGGTGGTGATAAATGGGGAATATGCAGAATGGCTGGCAGCCTGGGCCTATTTTATCTTTGTAAAGATAAAATTGCACATTGGAGCAACAGAGGCTTTTTTCAGCTTCAGTGGTGAGGGCGAGATTCAGCGACAGTCTAGCCGAATCCAATTTAGTAAGAGATATGGCCGTAGGGTTCCATTTATGTTGTTTGGCGAGCTTTTGAAATTCTCCTTCGAGTTTGGTGATTTCTGCCTGTCATTCTTTTTTACGTTGAGAGGAGATTTGGAGAAGCTTACACATGATCACTGTCTTGTGAGCTGCCCAGAGCATTTCTGGGGAAATTTCTCCTGTGTCATTTATAATAAAGTATTTCCGAAGGGTTCTTTCCAGTACTGTACATTGCACTGGGTCGCTAAGTAAAGCTTCATTAATATGCCACCTAAAGGATCTTTTTCAGTCTCCCAGGATGAGTGAGGGTCATTATAACAATGGTGTGGTCCGACATCGGTGTGTCACAAATACAGGATTTTGTGACCGGAGGAAGAACTTGGGGCATAGTACGAATGTGATCAATTCTAGCATGGGTTTGGTGCGGGGCAGAAAAGTGGGTGTAGTCTCTAGAAGAAGGGTTCAATTCCCTCCAAACATCCACCAGGCCATGAGAGTGTAGAATCTTAGCTATGCAAAGGCTTTGCTTGGGCTGGTGGAGGAGATGGGGTTTCCCAAACTTTGGCTTATGTAGAAGCTGATCCAAAGCAATGATGGAGTCCCCTCCCAGGATTACCGTACCTACCAAATCTGAAGATAGGGTTATTAACATAGAGTGAAAAAAGAAAGCTTGACCCTGGTTCGGGTATAATAGGAGACAAACATGTAAAGTGAGACATCAATCATGCCGGAAAGAAGTAGATATATGCCCTGTGGGTATTTTATTTCCCTAGATAGTGAAAAAGAGGTCTGTTTTGAAAGAAATATCCAAACCCCAATAATCTTGGGGAATTTTCTGACAAATAAATGAGGGGTTGTATTGTTTGGGGAAATGCGTCTCCTGAAGGAGAACCAAATCAGCTTTTTGGGAGTGGTAATGTTGAAAAGGTTTGCAGCATTTTAAGGGGGAGTTAATTTCCTGAACATTATGAGATACTACTTGGAGGGAGGGGGAGTTATTAGTCATGGATCAGAGAGGTGTTAAAACGCATGTAACAGCAAAAAACGTACCCAATTTTAGAGCAAAAGGCCTTATATGGAGCACAAACTGGATGGTTGGATGACCATGATCTGGAGAGTGTTGCTTGGCATAGGAGACTCTGTGTTTGAGTAGAGAAAAAATGAAGAAGAGAGAGATAAGAAGGAGAGAGAGAATCGTGGGGGAGAGAAAGTAGCGATAACTGTTAAACATCATTATTAAATACAATTTTCCTCTCATTGAAGTAGGAGGGGACAAGCTAACTCCAACTTTATTACAGAGTAACAAAAATGTCCGCAAGATAGGAGGACAACAATCTGTCTTGGGATTAGGAAACATCCACAATGTGGAGGCAGATGGAGGAGAATGGTATCCGTTCCAGCCTGATCGCCTAAATTGCAAAACTCTGGCAGGCTTAAACCCCCAGAGTCTTTATGACCCTAAAGATTTAAGAATTCCATTCCCAGAAGAGCCAAATAATGAAATGCCAACCTAACTTAGAAGGCTACTAAAGAACCAGCTGGCACCTCCAGAATGTAACTATACTGGTCAAGAGGAATACAACCGTAGTACATAATAGTGTAGCTTATTTAAGGGCACATCCTGAGGTGGACCTTCAAGATCCCTATTGAGCACCATAGAGATCTTAAAAGATAAGGCCCAAAAACTTGTTCAACAAAATCCAATAGTAATTTACCCCCTCAGAGCGCTGGACTGAAACAAAATATAGGGAGGGAGGGGAGCTAGAGTTCCTGAAAAACTTGGATTAAAACAGAAAACTTGTGAGGGAGATAAGTTTGACTGTAGAACAAACAGATGGATCCACGAAGAGAACCCTACACCTTAAACCAATAACAGTTAAACAGAAATAGTTGGTTCCAACCAGTAAAGAAAAAGTTCAAGTATAAGGAAGGATGGGAGCCTCGAGATCTCTTGGGTTGTTATTTTTGCCAGAACATGCTGAGCGGTCTCAGTAGGGACGGCCTTTTGGAGGAGCCAAGAGTTTTGTGGGATGATAAGGAGAATTAGTCATGGGCGAAAAGGCCCAACTAGAGCATCAAGCATTATCCATCATGGAGGGAGGAAGATCCACGTGTCTTGTTCTTGAAGAGGAAAGATAGACGAAATGGAAAGAGCCACCAATATTTAATGGTTTTCTACGACAGGACCAGCAGTAACAGTTTGAGAGAGAGAGCCTCTTCTGGATGGTAGAAGGAGAAAGATCAGTGAACACTTGGATCTGATGCCCCTGGATAGTGAGTTGATCTTTGTCTCTAGAGGTGCTCATGATATCTTCTTTCAGATGGTAGTAGTGGGGTTTTACCACTATATCGCTGGGAAGACTATCAGAACGGGATGGTTGGAGGGCTCTATGAGCTCTGTCCAGCTCCAGGCGATGTTCTGGGATCTGAGGATAGATCTTTTATGAAGGAGCATACCTTTGTTTGGACATCTTTAAAGGATTCTGGCAACCCCCTGATGTGAAAATGATATCACCTGGACCTGTTTTCCAGGTCGTCAAATTTGGAGAGGGCAGTTTACAACTGCTCTTGCGGATCCTGTAAGCGTGCAGTGTTCTGATTGGTCCTGGCCACAGTTTGATCCACTTGTTTCAATCCTAGTGCCCAAGTTTTGTAAATATGCCTGTATGATAGATGTAATTTGGGTGACTGTTTGTGCCTAGCCCCTAGATAACATCTTGGAAAAAGTTGCCATCCTAGTGGAAAAGTCTAGGAGATTAGCCGGATGAAGGTTGGGCCTGGGTACCCGGAGTTATTGGTGAGGCTCCCATTTCCCTCAGTGGAGTAAGCAAAATGTTCTCTCAGTGAGAGATTTGGTCGAGGCGGGTGACACCAGTGCTGTGGGGGGGATACTCACTGTGGTTGCTGGAGCTGAGGAGTCCATGTCGGTCTCTGTGTCCTCCCCTTCTGTGCATGCCTTGTGCTGCTGTGCAGCTGCCATATTGTATCTCCTGGGGTGGAAGGTCGGGGGTAAGCAGCTGGGTTAAGACCCTTCTGGCTGATCCCCTTGACATGGGGGTGATCCTGGGTCCCTCCAGGGATCAATCGCTTTATAATGGGAGCAGGATCGCTTGATCTGAGAGCCTCGGCGGGTCAGGTGCAGTGAGTGGGAAGTAGCTATGAGATTATGCAACCCTCTCCGGAGCTAATGTGCATGCACCTCCCGGTTGTTTTTTTTTAATGTGCATTTCAGGTAGGAAAAAAACCTCAAGTGTATACTGTTATAATTAATGGCATTGATATCACAGTGCTCAAATGCAGATATATCCACAGTGGCAACGTCTAGTATATACTTTGTGCACTTTTTAAGAAAATTGTTGACACATACTGGGGGAGATTTACTAAAACGGGTGCACACAGAATCTAGTACAACTGTGCATAGTAACAAAACAGCTTCTAACTTCAGCTTTCATGAGAAGCTGTCCATGGTCCTGAAGACTTTCTGTTTGCGGATTTTTTTTTACTACATGCAAAAATGTACTGCCATGAAAGAAGACTTGTGCTGTAAAAGCAGACACCCACAGACATAGCAGTTTCACTTTGAAAGCAAACATACATAGATGACAAGGGTGGCCTAGCTATTGCCCAGTTCCTGTCCAATTACCCCTGGATATTGATGGGAGACACAGGTTGTATGTGTAGACACTGTGAGCAGGAGCTTGGAGTCATTGGTATTTGATGAGTAGAATTACAGCTGATGATTCCCCGTGGAGACTCCATGACCAGTTAAATGTGGAGTCAGGTCCTGAACCTGGTTAAATGATAACTGAATGGATATACACCAGAAATTAAACAGAATAAGTCAGTTACAAACAGGAGCACCAGATGAAAGTAATGGGAAGCAAATAAAAGGACACAAATGTAAATGCCAAATTAAAGGACTGGTAAGTTTCGACATATTACAGGTTTGTTCTTGGGAATAACATAACAGAAAAGGCATAAAGGAACAAGGCAGACAATACATACAGTATAATTTCAGTGTTCAGCTTTGTATTATCAGATGTGTTAGAAAGTTGGAATCAGGAATTTAAAAACATGGGTAATGTTCTCTTTAAAACATAGGTGATGGTCGTTTAACTTTAACTTGATGATTTTGTACAGTAAAATAAGGAATCTCAACAAAAATGAAACAAAATAAAAAAAAAAATCTGTATAGGGCCATTCCATAATGACCCCTAACCTCGATAAAATGCAATCTGCTTGAATATTATAACTGAGCTATTTCTGTTAGGTGCTGGAAAATGAAACCTTTTACTTATTAAAAATGGATCCCCCCTTTCCTCAGTTTTGGAGATTACAGATAATTTTCTCCTAGCGGAAAGGGCCTGACCTCATTACATTCCCACTGCTGGCAGATTTACTTGCTCACCTCTCAGTCACACCATCACTGCTCAGATGCCAGGAATGAGAATGTAGCAGGCGAGGCTTTCCACTGTTGCCATCTTTGTCATTTTTAATCGAATGTGTTAAAAATGAAAAGACTTACTGGGAGACTGAAATAAAGAATGTGTGATGTTTATGCTTCTCTGAAGTCATTCCCTGTACCTTAAGCTGGCCATAGACATGAGATTGGTGCCTATTGATCTGGTTGTTTTTTGCTGATTTGCAAACTATCTCACATGTGTGGTGCTGTAGAAAGTCCCAGCTCTCTCTGTGTAGTGGGTAATATGGACAGGTTTGAAGGCTGTGTCTAATTGCTCTCATTACTATGCAGATGAGCTAGGACTGCAGCTGTCTGTAAATATGCCCAGCTGAGCCAAGCATATATTTTTACAGAGCAGTCTGTATATGACCTCTACATTAATACCTTCCCCTGTATGCTGGGTATATAGTGCACATTACCAAGCAATGTTATAAACCCCTAACTACCAGCACATTACTTCAGTTCCAAATAAATTGTGGCATACAACGAGGACATTTTGATAAATCTACTTTCCAAAAAGGAGGTGGGTTGTTCTGTCCTACTGTTTTTGTTTGATATAGTTTGGAACAGAAAGGGATTTTTTTTTAACATGTTTAGTCTTTTTACATTTATATAAAAAAATATATAAAAAATAAAATGTGGTTATGCAATACCACCAAAAGACGGCTCTATCTGTCTTGAAAAATGATAAAAAATGTATTTAGGTACAGTGTTGCATGGTGGAGAATTTGGCACTATCACAGCACAGGAAACTGAAAAAAATCCCAGTAGGAAAGGGGTAACTGAAGTCTAGTACAAAAGTGGCTAAAGAGAAGCTTAACGTTTGACCATGCTTTCAGTAGCTATACAGTATAGAATATTTTATATACTCATCGGCCACTTTATTAGGTACACCTTGCTAGGACCGGGTTTGGCCCCCTTTTGTTTTTTAGAACTGCCTTAATTCTTTATGGCATAGATTCAACGAGGTTTAAAAAATACATTTAATTAGCGCTGCTCCTATCAATTACAATATATATATATAAACAAACTTGCTCAATGCCAGTATAGTGCAAAATGACTGCAATCAAAAAAGTCCATAAAAAAAATTAAATGTTGAGCTGGTGACAAGTTCAAATATTCAGGTGAGTTTCTGTGACAACTTTCAAAATCTAAAATTCAGGTGACTGTCTGTGGAACGATACCACTGTGGATTGTTGCTGATCGAGTGAGCCTGAGGAACCTTGATTATCGGGAGGAGGCCAGCAGACACCTATATTCCAAGGCCAATTACAAATAATTCCATGAACGGACATCACCACCTCAATACAGGCACATATACCATTTCCATCTGGTGAGTGGGGACCCAGGAGGGGAGCACGGACAGTCACCTGAATTTTTGATTTTGAAGTTGTCACAGAAAGTCATCTGAATATTAGAACTTGTCACCAGCTAAACATTTCATTTTTTTTATGGACTTTATTGAAGGCACTATACTGGCATTGAGCTTGTTTGATTTTATATATATATTGTTATTGATAGGAGCAGCGCTAATTTAATTTCTTGTTTCAAACCTTTGGGGTACTTACCTTATACTTTAGCAGCAGCCCTAATTATTCACTTATTGTTAGGACACATCACCATAGTGTGTTACATTTTTCTTTATATAGATTCAACAAGGTGTTGGAAACGTTCCTCTGAGATTTTGGTCCATAGTGACATGATAACATCACAGTTGCTGCAGATTTGTTGGCTGCGTATTCATGGTGCAAATCTCCCATTCCGCCACAACCCAAAGGTGCTCTATTCACTGAGATGTAGTGACTGTGAAAGGCCATTGGAGTACAGTGAACTCATTGTCATGTTCAAGAAACCAGTTTGAGATGATTTGAGTTTTGTGACATGGTGCCTTATCCTGCTGGAAGTAGTCATCAGAAGATGGACATGGTCAGCAAAAAAACTCAGGTAGGCCGTGTTGTTTAAATTATGCTCAATTGGCACTAAGGGGGCAAAGTGTGCCAAGAAAATATCCCCCGCACAATTACACATTATTATATATATATATATATATATATATATATATATATATATATATATATATATATATATATATATATATATATATATATATATATATATATATATAATAACTGTATATACAGTATGTATATTTTGTATACTGTATATTGGTTCCATTTTATTTATATACAGTTATATATCCAGTTATTTATACTTTTTTTCATACGTTTTCAAACAAATGTATCTCCGTTTTTTACTTAGCACATTGGTAACTATCTCCTTTCGAACACTAAACCAAAAATACAGCAAAATACAATCAGAATTTTGACAGATGCAAAATCGATGTGTGGCTCAAAACCTCTTTATGTCTTTTTCTTCCATTTCCATTTTTGTTTAAAAGTAAACTTCCCTAGGATTTATGTGATGAATTGCTTTACCTCATCAGTGATTTAAATTAGGATTCTTGTTTGTTTATTAGTTAAAGAAATGCAATTAATTAGAAGTAACAGAGGATCAGTAAGGTCACAGGCTACAGGACAATAAGGCACTTAGGGTGACAAGTCTAATACATCATAAGCAACTGTGAAGAGTATGCATACGCTCACTGTGTTAATTGTTTATGCTCCTGATTCAATCATAATTAATCATGTTCCAGGATTTACAGTGACAGAACCAATGGTAATAGGACCACAGGTAGTTATTGTCATTGTCAGACTACTCAATAAAAGGTTGTTATCATCAGAATTAGGAGATACAACATTTTGTACTGTTTTATGGTTTCTTTTTCAGATTTGAATGTTAGTTGTCACAAAAATACAGTATGTATTAAAGATTGTAGATGGATTATTCTATACCCTGATGACTTAGGACCTCAATCACATGGGCAAAAACTCTGTATACACATCTGTATGCAGCAGTATAGGCCATGGACCGATTCACCCAGCTGTGTCTGGCAGCATAATGTTGCTACATTTAAAGAGAAAGTAAACCCTGATGGGTTTTACTTCCTCTTTGTTCCCTGCAAAGTAAAAGCATAATGGGCTACTGTGCAACGCGTAGTAGTCCATTATGTGCCACTTACCTGCAGAAGAAGCCTGCGATGTCAGCGATGTACCCTCTCTCTCATCGCGTCCATCTCCCACCCCTCTTCCTTTTGGGGCGACTCCGGCTCTGCTATTGGCCGGAGTCACGTGATGTCACTCCCGCACATGCGCGCAGGAGCTGACGGTCACGGCACAGACACTATAGAAATGGATCGTGCCCTTTCTTTAGTGCGCATGCGCCGATTATGCCGGCGCCGGCTTCTATGGCGAATATCTCCTAAACTGTCTCTGAAATCGCGTCCGAAATCGGGACTGCCAGCGGGAATGAAATTGTGAGAGTTCAGCTGAACTCGCACGGCTTCACTCCCGCAGCCCAGTGTGAACCTGGGCTTAAGGTATGCTTTAAGAGGCATGGGGAGTCTTTTAAAAATGTAATTTTTTTGCCACAGGTTTTGGGATAATGCAAAAATAAAATGTATTTTTTTTTTCACACAAAGTTGCCAATTTCTTTAGCTATTTCTTACACACAGCATGGGCATATTTAGAATTACAACCCAAAACACATTCGTCTGCTGCTCCCAAGTATGGTGATACAACATTTGTAAGACTTTTTCACTCTCTGGTCTGATTATGTTAAGGACATTGTATCTTGTATATCACACGGATCAACTGATTGTGTCAAAAGCCCCTGTACAAGAGTTTAGTGGCGTCACCTATAGCAGTCCAACATGTCATAAGCAAAGCAAGCCTAGCCTACTGGTACATGGCTGCTGCCAGGACTGCCAAGTTCACTGGCCAGGAAGCATGGGAGGCTAAAGAAAAGAAGAACAAAAGAGTTACTGTTGTTCCAGGAGTGCAGTTATTTGTAGAGAATGGCTGGCACTGGTGTCTCACAGGAACATAGTCAGTTGAAAGTGCAGATAGGTCAGTTCAGGCAGCAGTCTAAGACAGGGTCTGGTGACACTGGGACCAGTATGATGATAATCAGGGATACTGTTGCTGCCTTACACTGGTCTGGTGACACTAGGACAGGTGTGGCGGTGATTAGGAAAACTGTTGCTTGCTGGTCTGGTGTGGTGTTAATTAACCACTTGCCGACCAGCTGCCATCATTATCAGTAGTGTATTTAGGTTTTGTGCTGCCCTAGGCCTAGGCCTGACTAACCTTGTGTACACCCTAATTTAACCCTTCCTGCCAAGGTCACACACCTTTCTGTTTAAGACCCACCCTGAAATGTTCGAGTTCTTAGTGCCTGGGGGGGGGGGGGGGCATGGATTCCCTTAATTGGCATAGATTTCCTCTCACTTCCTTTTTGGCTATAGGGCAGAAAGTGAAGGGAAATCTCTGCAATGGGTCAGGAATGGTAAAAAATAAACGGACAGGGGCTATAACCCTCCCTTACTCTATCCAAAATGAAGAAAAAAAGTTTTGCCTATAGTTCTACTTTAAGCACAAATTTCTGATAATTTTATGGAGAGGACTAAGAAGATATAACCATGCCAATGGTGTAACAGAAAACATATAGCACAGTGAGGAAGGTTTGTGGTCCAGACTGATGGGACAGTCAAAATTAGAAGCAGCTTGCGTTACACTTACAGTGTAGCACAAGCCAGTGAAGACTCTTTCCGTGCTGCCCCCCTGCAAAGTTCTGCCCTAGGCCTGGGCCTTGTTGCCTAGGCCAGGATACAGCGTTGGTCATTATACTGCGGCAGGTCGACAAGTTACCCTGAGCCGTTGTAGCTGTACGTCAACTCCTTTAAGCAGGATATCGGGCACGCGCGTGCTGCATCTTGGGGGTGCCGATGCTCATGCGATCACGGGGCATGAGAGGCAGAACAGGAGCATGTAAACACACACATCCCTGCTGTTCTTTGAGGAACGATAGATTGTGAGTTCCTAATAGCTAGAAACCACGCTCTGTAATTTCCTCTAGGTCAGTCCCATCCCCTTACAGTTAGAAACACACAAGGGAACACAATTAACCTCTTTATCACCCCCTAGTGTTAACCCCTCCCCTGCCAGTGACATTTTTACAGTAATCAGTACATTTTTATAGCACTGATTGCTGTAAAAATGCCAATGGTCCCGAAAATGTGTCAAAAGTGTCCGATGTGTCCGACATAATGTTGCAGTCCTGATAAAAGATCGCAGATCGCCGCCATTACTAGTAAAAAATATATTATAAAAATGCTATAAATCTATTTTGTAGACGCTTTTGCACAAACCAATCAATATACGCTTATTGCAATTTTTGTTACCAAAAATATGTAGAAGAATATATATCGGGCTAAACTGAGAAAAAAATAGCTTTTTAAAAAAAAAATAGGATATATATTATTGCAAAAAGTACAACATTTTTTTTTTCCAAATTATTGCTCTTTTTTGTTTATAGCGGAAAATAATTAAAATCACAGAGATGATCAAATGCCACCAAAAGAAAGCTCTATTTGTGGGAGAAAAATAACGTAAATTTTGTTTGGGTACAGCGTCGCACGACCGCGCAATTGTCAGTTAAAGCGATGCAGTGCCGAATCTCAAAAAATGACCTGATTATTGAGCAGCCAAATCCTCTGGGGCTGAAGTGGTTAAAGGAGTTGTAAAGGAAAACATTTTTTTTTGCTGAAATGACTGTTTACAGGGTATAGAGACATAGGGGTAGATCCACAAAGCACTTACGCCGGCGTATCTCGAGATGCGCGGCGTAAGTGTAAATATGCGCCGGCGTATCTATGTGTCGCATCCCCAAAACGAGATACGCCTAAAAACTAGATTTTTCCGACCAACGTCATTTTTCTACACCGGCGCATCGTGGGCGCAAAAATACGCTAGACGCACCATTGTTTTGCTATAAAATATGCAAATGAGGGAGATACGGCGATCCACAAAAGTACGTTTGACCGGCGCAGGCTACGCGCTGTGCGCATAAGCTGTATGTCTGGTCTAAAGTTACCCCCCATAAAAGCAGCTTTAACTTTGCACCAGACGTGTGCAGGTCAGCTAAAGCAACACCGTTAGGGACGAGCTGAGCACCCACACTTGCAGGACAACAATCTGTATGCCAACATGCCAGGGGCATCCATGCCAGGGGCATCCATGGTCATAGCTATACTACTGGCTTTAGATGCACGCAGAAGGAGGAGGGAACGGAGGAGGAGGAGGGCACGGGAGAGGATATACCGACTGCGCATAAACGTCTTTGGCATGTGTGATTCTGAGGTGTTTTGCATCTGGAGTGGTGGCTGGGATGGCACAATCCTCCATTAGCAGATGTGTGCACCAGGTTATCCCCGCAATCCTCAGACGCATGGCCAACCAAATCATCAGACCCACCCAGGAGGACCTGCGGGTGAAGGCAATGGGGGATTTCTACAGAATTGCCAGATTCCCACGCACTGTGGGGGCCATTGATTGCACACATGTGGCACTATGGCCCCCCTGTGAGACAGAGCACCTATACTGCAATCGGAAGCATTGGCATCAACATACAGGTGATAGTCGATGCCCAATGCCTCATATGGCACGTCCGTGCCAAACACCCAGGGTCCAGCCATGACAGCTTCATATACCGTCAAAGCCCCATCCCAATGGAATTCGAATAGAACGTGTATGGGGACAGCTGGCTGGCTGGTTGGTGAGTGACATGGGTGTCAGGCATGTCTGCCCCCCCCCATGATGCAGACATCACGAGGGGCACATGCACGACTAACATCCTCCTGTCTTTTCCCTTCCAGGTGACTCTGCATATGCACTTGGACCCCATCTCATGACTCCATTCCGGAATCCCCAAACCCCAGGAGAGGAAAGATACAATGAAGCACACGCACGTATCCGTGGAGTGGTGGAACGCACCTTTGGCCTCCTGAAGTCCCGTTTCTGATACCTGGATAAGTCTGGGGGTACCATGTTGTATTCCCCAAACTTTGTGTGCCAGATCATCGCTGCATGCTGCACAACTTCACCGTGAGAAAAGGCCTGGAGATTGACATACGTGATGACCTGACCCCCGAACCAGACAATCCCCTCTGACCGAGGCTACCCCTTCTTCTGAGGGAAGAGCAGTCAGGAGATGCCTCGCAGTAGGCATATTTGCACGTTAAACACACACATTAATCATGGCACAAGGAGAATGCACTCATGCACACCACTGTGGTCCCTAGCACAGACACATCACATCCTCATCAAATTGGATTAGCACAAGCCCAACATGCAGGACTTGGGAGCAGCAACGCCACGCCAAGGCTCCAATTATGTCACTGTACATTCATACACCATTCACACGGACCTGGGGATCACTTCTCCCTGGTCCTGGGGATCCCTTCTCCACCACAACTGAGGGTGACACCCCTTTTCCGGCAGGAATGTCACCCCCACAATCAAACATCATTCACAAACATAAAACAAATCATAATCACAGTAAAAAATAAACATAAAACACAAAAAAAAAGACAAAAACTTAACGCCGCTGGCGTGACCCATGCCTGGGCTGGCCACGGCCCCGGCTCCTCAGGGGAGACTCGTGGGGGGGGAATCAGGGGATTGTATGATTGTTCTTATGGTGCGCAGAATCGCCGGCAGAAAATAATGATATCTGAATGATGCCTGTACCTACAGGTATCATTCAGATATCACTGCACAAAGTCGAGGACGTCATATGATGTCCTCGGTGTAGAAGTGATTAAGAGAAAAACATTTTTAAAAAAGTCCTTAAGTGCAAAGTGCCCGGGTGCCAGACACAGTGCACTATGGGAAGCACCACGTTAATGCAATCACGAGATTGCAGACAAGGTGTTTCATTTGCAAGCTTTAAACCTGCTTTGTGGCGCAGTCCATTGCGCCGAACAACATCCGGCCGGGGGCTATGCATCCTATGTATTGCACAAATTTACTCTCCACTGTTCAGCAGCTGCCTTTTATCTTGTTCCCTATGAAATGTGCTCTGTACCCCTCCCCATGTAATGTGCCCTTCTGACATTCTGTACAGTGCCCTGTTGAGAGCCCCTGTCGATTTCGGTAAGGAATGAGCTTGAATTTTTTTTCTTTTAGAGCTTTTCCAGACCTTTTCCATACTCCCTCTGAAAAGTGATCCACCAAGGTGGTATAACAGTGGTTTAGAAAGTGGTACTGCACTCCTCTCCTACATGTACCACCCACCGCCATACACCTTGCACTCCTCTCCTACATGTACCACCCACGGCCATACACCATGCACTCCTCTCCTACATGTACCACCTACCGCCATACACCCTGCACTCCTCTCCTACATGTACCACCCACGGCCATACACCCTGCACTCCTCTCCTACATGTACCACCCACCACTATACACTCTGCACCCCTCTCTTACATGTAACACCCACCACCATATACCCTGCACTCCTCTCCTACATGTACCACCCACCGCAATACACTCTGCACCCCTCTCCTACAGGTATCACCCACCGCCATACACTCTACACCCCTCTCCTACATGTACCACCCACCACCATACACACTGCACCCCTCTCCTACATGTACCGCCATACATTCTACACCCCTCTCCTACATGTACCACCCACCACCATACACACTGCACCCCTCTCCTACATGTACCACCATACACTCCACACCCCTCTCCTACATGTACCACTCACCACCATACACTCTGCACCCCTCTCCTACATGTACCACCCACCGCCAAACATTACTGTTACCAATGAATATATGGCCATTTAAAGTACCTACAATATGTAATGCATAATTTATACCAGAAGATTTAAGGCGCTTATTGATTAGTTTCTATGGGCTACGGGATTTTGCACGTTGCTGTTTGCATTATGAAACTCCACTTGTTTCCTAACCAATTGGATTTAATTTTATTTTAATTTCTTTAAATTAAATTTGATTTTAAAATATTTTAAATTCTTCTTTAATTTGAGTATGATATGTTTTATAGTGACATTTTTATTTGCAGTCTTTGATGATTCTGTCGCATATGATGTTAGATCATGGTATTGTAAAGCTGTTTAAAGCAATGTAGAAATGTCTTAATTTTTCATTGCATTATTTTTTTATCTTGCTAAATACTCCTGACACTATGGGTGGAAGCTAGTGGAATACAGGGGATGGAGTGGATGGATTATATAAGGAGTGGGGCTTATGAGAAGTGGGAGGGGTCAAAAAGGAGGGGCGAAGTCTGGCAACCCCCCATCCTAAAACTTCACCAGCCGCCACTGGCCAAAACTACAATGGAATGGTTTAAATCAAAGCGAGGTTGGGGCCTAGTCCTTACCAGTGAACTTTTTCTGGGCTCATATGATCATTTTTTTACTGCTGTGTCATGCACGTGGACAGTTGCTTATTGTATACAGATATAGGAAATGCGTTTTGAGTAATTTTATGGGTTAGTATTTGTATAATAGGTACTTATAAAAATAAATAATATTTTGTATTTCACTTTTGTAGTAATACTTTGTATGTATAAGAGGTTGCTACTATCTTTTTACCGTATTACATTTTTTCCACGCTAATGGTCATCTCAAAATAAGCAAAAATTATAATCTAGATTAAAATTATTTTAGTTGATATACTAAATTTCTACTATAACAATTATTTGCATTATTCATCATTCACAGAAATGTTTACTCATCAGCATCCATAAGGATATACAATATATGACATTTCATTTTCCGGGTAAGGTTAAATTAGGGCGGTGTTGTTAAAAATAGTAATTTGATTCAAACTGTTATCTACAACGTAATTTGTTCAAGTTACAAAATAGAAAAATGGAAACAAGTTTCTGTCTGGTAAAACTATTGGCAACACAGACACTGGAAGTGACTGCAGATACCGTATTCTCTTTTAAGAACTTGATGGTTTATATTTTACAAGGTATTGTACCTGCCATTATTTGTTTTGTTTTTCTTGCAGAAATTTGCCTGAATATCTGATCTCTTAATAACATTTTGAAGATGACACAGCGAAACTATTGCTATGTTTTAGTAGATTTGTCATTGATTTTTATATTTTTATTTGCATCAGGCAGGTGAGTGGATGAAGCAATTGATACAGTCAGCAGCTTCCAATCCTTACATAATGTTTCAGTGTCTCCATATGAAATACTCAGACATTGATCTGTATGGTTAGCAAAGCTGCAGCTAATCTTTTATGACATAAGACTTTAATTTTTACAAGTACTCTTATTAAATTGATAAGCTTATAAATCCCTCTCCATGACAGCTATAGAAGGCTGTATCTTTCTGATACCACACTAAGTGTATCACACGCTGCTAGAACAGTGAAATCAATACTTAGTACATTGGGAAATAGTTTTAACTTACATTTAAGTACCCCAGAGGATCGCTGGAGACATAAATCTGTTAGAAAGATCATTTGTCATATTCGGTGTATTATACTAAAAGCATCTTTACCATCTGAACCAAAAGTATAGGTTTCCTTGATAGATAGATAGATAGATAGATAGATAGATAGATAGATAGATAGATAGATAGATAGATAGATAGATAGATAGATAGATAGATAGATAATATGTCAGATGTCTTTACTACTGCTCCCCCCCCCCTTACCACAATGGTCCTAAATGACAGAAATATCTTCCCTAAGAACTGTCTGTATTGCCCAACATCAGTCAATCAAAATCCTGCCTAAACATAATAGTTGAGTAACAGATAGTTTGTGATTTTTTTTGTCCCAGACCATTTGGACAGTTCTTATGAAGAACATGCAGAAACATGTTACATTGATACATCGTTGGTAAGGTTGAGAAAAGACACCAGTCCATCCAGTTCAACCTCCCCATATCTCTGTAAATTGTATTCTCTAAGGCCCCGTACACACGGACGGACAGTCCGCTGAAAACCGTGTTCAGCGGACATGTCCGCCCGGAGATTTCTGTCTGATGGTTGTACACACCATCAGACAGAAATCCGCGCGTAAACAATAAGCGGGGACGTGGCCACGCCGTCGCCGCGACGATGACGCGGTGACGTGAGCGGCCTTGAAGTTCAAAGCTTCCACGCATGCGTCGAATCAGTACGACGCATGCGAGGGATGGCGGTCGGTCGGACATGTCTGGTGAGTCTGTACAGACGACCGAACACGTTCGACGGACAGGTTTCCAGCGGACAGATTTCTTAGCATGCTAGGAAATTTTAGTCCGCTGGAAAAAGTCCGCTCGGCCGGGAATCCGGTCCGGTCGGCTGTACACACGACCGGATCTGTCCGCTGAAACTGTCCGTCGGACAAATATCAGCGGACAGATCCGGTCGTGTGTACGGGGCCTTAGATGCAGATCTAAAAGTATTTTTTTTTAAACTATGAACACTTCCCACTTACACCACAGATTGCCGAAGGGAGTTCAATATCCTTAATGCTCCAACAGTAAAAATAAATGTAATGCAGTTTTTGTTTAAACCACTTCTCGTCCAGCGTCATTGATTGGACACTTGTCATCCTGAATGACCTGAGACTGATTTGTTTTCTCCCTATTCTAGAATAACCATTTAGATATTTATATTTTGTTATCATATGTCCTCTTAGGTTTTTCTTCTTCAGGGAAACTAAGTTTAATGTATGTAGCCATTCCTCATAACTGAGACCCTTCAGCTCCCTTATTATTTTCTCCAGTTCCAGCACAATCTTCCTGAGGACTGATGACCAGAACTGGGTGGCATACCCAAGTTGTGTCCAAACTAGAGATTTGTAAAGCAGTAGAATTATAGTTGTATCCACTGAGTAAATACATTTATCAATGCATACTAAAAATATGCTGGCCTTGCTTGCTGCAGCTTGATATTGCATGCGATTGTAATTGCTGAGTTTGTTATCTACTAGGACCCTTAGATCCTTTTCCATTCTTGATTCCCCCAGTGTGTAACTTCATAAAATTCATATTTTTAGCCCCCCAAGTGCGTTATTTTACATTTACCTACAGTACATTGAACGCCATTTGCTATGTAGTTGCCCACCTCTCTATTTTACTGGGGTCTTCTTGTGAAGTTGCTATATCCTGTTCTTAGGTTATCATTACCCTGTATAGCTTGTATCATTAGCAAACACTGGGATTAAACTATTTATACCAACCTCTATATAATTTATGAACAAGTTAAACAGAATTGGTTGAAGGACAGAGTCCTTGGGCACCCACTTACAACTTCAGAGCATTCTGGTCAAATGCTTTGATGACATCTAGATACACTAAATTCATAGGCCTTCCTTTATCCAGATTACTGCTCATTTCCTCATAGAATGTTAAAGGGGTTGTAAAGGTTTGTTTTTTATTTTCTAAATAGGTTACTTTAACCACTTAAGGACCTGCTCATGTATTTATACGTCGATAGTTTAAAGATGGATATCTCGGTAACGGCAGCAGCTGCTGCCACAGCCGAGATATCCATCTTTTCTTTGAGCGGTCCTGTAAACGATAACGATGGTCTCCGTGGCGGAGAGGGCCCCCCTTCACGCCGCTCTCCCGCGCCCTCCGCCACTTACCGGAGCCGTCGGCAGCGTCGGAGGCGATCGGGTCCTTTCCTCTCCTCGGCTGGTATACAAGTGAGGGCAAGATGGCCCCCACCCGTCCCCATAGCATAGCAGGGCGGAAGTGACGTCAAAACGTCACTTCCGCCCATGCTTCTTAAAGCAATATTTTCTTGCTGTCATTTTTTCAAATGACAACATTTTTTTTTTTTTTTGGCATTTAAGTCTAAATATGGGAACTGAAGTATTTTTGACCCCAGATCTCATATATAAGAGGACTTGTCATGTTTTTTTCTATTACAAGGGATGTTTACATTCCTTGTAATAGGAATAAAAGTGACCCTTTTTTTTTGTAAAAATTAATCAAATAAATAAAAATAAATAAGAAAACAAACAAAAACATTTTTTAAAGCGCCCTGTCCCGACAAGTTTGCACGCAGAAGCGAACGCATACGTGAGTAGCGCCCGCATATGAAAACAGTGTTCAAACCACACAAGGCAGGTATCACCGCGATCGTCAGAGCGAGAGCAATAATTCAAGCCCTAGACCTCCTCTGTAACTCAAAAGATGCAACCTATAGAATTTTTTAAACGTCGCCTATGGAGATTTTTAAGGTTAAAAGTTTGACGCCATTCCACGAGTGGGCGCAATTTTGAAGCGTGACATGTTGGGTATCATTTTACTTGGCGTAACAGTATCTTTCACAATATAAAAAACAAAATGGGCTAACTTTACTGTTGTCTTATTTTTTAATTCCAAAAAGTGAATTTTTTCCAAAAAAAGTGCGCTTGTAAGACCGCTGCGCAAATACGGTGTGACAAAAAGTATTGCAATGACCGCCATTTTATTCTCTAGGGTGTTAGAAAAAAATATATAATGTTTGGGGGTTTTAAGTAATTTTATAGCAAAAAAAAATATTTTAATCTTGTAAACACCAAATCTGAAAAACAGCCAAGGTCCTTAAGTGGTTAAGCTTGTGCATTGTTGGTTCACTTACCTTTTCCTTCGATTTCCCTTCTAAATGTTTTTTTTCTTTGTTTTCTTTGTCTGAATTTCTCACTTCCTGTTCCTCCTCAGTAAGGTGTTCAGTAAGCTGTTCTAAATGACTTTCCACCGCTCAGATGATGGTGGAAAGCTTACTGAGGAGAAACAGGAGGTGAGAAATTCAAACAAAGAAAAAAAACATTTAGGCCCCGTACACACGGTCGGACCGAACCGATGAGAATGAACCGAAGTTCAGTTTCATCGGACCAAACCGACCGTGTGTATAGGCCATCAGTCTGTTTTCCTTCGGTCCAAAATTTTAAAACATGCTTCAAAACCGAACCGATGGACCACTGCCCCATCGGACCAAACCGATGGTTAGTACAGAAAAGCATTGGTTCAAAACCCGCGCATGCTCAGAACCAAGTCGACGCATGCTTGGAAGCATTGAACTTCGTTTTATTCAGCACGTCGTGTGTTTGACGTCACCGCGTTCTGACCCAATCGGATTTTGGACTGAAGGTGTGTACACATATCAGGCCATACGGCCACTTCAGAGGTGAACCGATGAAAACGGTCCGACGGACCAGTCACATCGGTTTGGTCCGACCGTGTGTACAAGGCCTAATAGTTTACATACTATTGATGTTATGGAGACTGACCTGTAGTTTCCAGGTATATTTTTCAACCCTTTTTTGAATATTGGTGCGACATTAGCTTTTCGTCAATCAGCTGGTACCATTCCGGTCATTAAGCTATAAATTAGGAATACCGGTCAAGGACCTGGCTAAGTTCTTTGAGCTATATAAGCCATCTTGTCCTGGCAATTTGTTTACATTAAAGTGGTTGTAAACCCTTATGCCTCGTACATACGATCAGTCCAAACCGATGAAAACGGACTGAAGTTCAGTTTCATCGGTCCAAACCGACCATGTGTACGCCCCATCGGTCAGAGACCTTGCTTTAAAATCGAACCAATGGACGCCTGACCGATAGGTCAAACGGATGGTTAGTACGCAAAAGCATCGGTTCAAAACCCGCGCATGCTCAGAATCGAGTCGACGCATGCTTGGAAGCATTGAACTTCATTTTTTTGTGTTTTACGTCACCGCGTTCTGACCCGATCGGTTTTGGAAACAATGGTGTGTACGCACATCAGACCATCAGTCTGCTTCAGCTGTGAACCGATGAAAATGGTCCGTCGGACCATTCTCATCGGATTGACTGATCGTGTGTACGCGGCCTCACAGACCACTTATACCTACAGGTAAGCCTAGATTAAGGCTTACCTGTAGGTGCAACAAATATCTCCTAAACCTACACGGTTTAGGAGATATATGCAAAAAAGACAGCACCGATGTCTACGGCACATAGACAATGGCGCAGGCGCACTGAGCGTGCCGTCAGTGAATAGGGTCATGCCGTTAATGGCGGCTCTCGCACGCATGTAGTCATCGCAGCTCTGGCCAGTCACAGCGCTGGAGCCGTGATACCCGGAAGTCACTCTGGGAGACATGGCGAACGAGTGCGGCTGCGGGGGCTTCGATCTCAGGTAAGTACTTCATAATTAGCTAGTATGCTATGCTATGCATACTAGCTCCTTAAGCCTTTATCTTGCAGGGTGTATTTTTTTTAAGGAGGCTTTACTTCCTCTTTAAGTTTTCAGTTTTTTTTTATGTTAGCCACAAGAGCACAATCTGTGCTGTGTTGCTAACAAAACCGTCTTGTCTAGTCAACCCCTCCTTCTCTATAGTAAAAACTAAGGAGAAGAAAGTATTTAACATAGTTGATAGTTGCCTTCTCCCTGTCACTTGTATCCAACTTTCCCTGATTATTCTTTATGGGTTAATATGCTCTGACTTTGCCTTTTTACTATTAATATACACTGTTCAAAAAAAAAAGGAACACTTTGAAAACACATCAGATCTCAATGGGGAAAGATATCATGTTGGAATGTTGGATATGTATACTGATATGGACTGGGTATTGTGTTAGGAAGGAAAGGATGGTGCATATTTTGATGGAAATGAAAATGATTAACCTACAGAGGGTTGAATTCAAAGACACCCAAAAAAGAAGAATGAAAGTGAAAAAATTATGAAATGTCATTGCAGCAACTCAAAATGGTAATGCTTGTATTCATGTCTGAACACGTCTAATGAGATGACGGATGGTGTCCTGGGATATTTCCTCCCAGATCTGGACCAGAGCATCACTGAGCTCCTGAACAGACTGAGTTGTAACCTAGGGGCTTCGGATGGGCCGAAACATAATGTCCCATAGGTGTTCTATTGGATTTAGGTCAGGCGAAGGGGGGGACATTCAATGGTATCAATTCCTTCATCTTCCTGGGACTAGCTGCATACTCTCACCACATGAGGCCGGCATTGTTGTGTACCATGAGGAACCCAGGACCCACTGCACCAGCATAGGGTCTGATAATGGGTCCAAGGATTTATTCTGATACCTAATGGCAGTCAGGGTGCCATTGTTTAGCCTGTAGAGGTCTGTGAGTCCCTCCGTGGATATGCCTCTCCAGACCATCACTGACCTACCTCCAAACCGGTCATGCTGAATGATGTTACAGGCAGCATAACATTCTCCACAGCTTCTCTAGACCCTTTCACATCTGTCACATGAGCTCAGGATGAACCTGATCTCATCTGTGAAAAGCACAGAGCGCCATAGGGGATCTGCCAATTCTGGCGTCCAATGGCAAATGCCAATCGAGCTCCAGAGAGCCAAGCACTGAGCACAGGGCCCACTAGAGGATGCCAAGCCCTCAGGCCATCCTAATGAAGTTTGTTTCTGATTTTTTAGTGAGAGAGATTCACACCAGTAGCCTGCTTGAGGTCATTTTGTAGGGCTCTGGCAGTGCTCATCCTGTTCCTCATTGCACAAAGGAGCAGATACTGGTGCTGCTGATGGGTTTAGGACCTTCTACGACCCTGTCAAGCTCTCCTAGAGTAACTGCCTGTCTCCTGAAATCTCCTCCATGCTCTTGAGACTGTGCTGGGAGACACAGCAAACCTTCTGGCAGGAGTTGGACTGCCTGTGCAACCTCTATAGGTCCAGGTATTACCTCATGCTACCAGTAGTGACACTGACCCTAGCCAAATACAAAACTAGTGAAAAAAAGACAGAAAAGATGTGTAGGGGAAACAAATGTTAGTGGCTTCCATCTGTAAAACCATTCCTGTTGCCCATCTACTGCATCTGTTGTTAATTTTATTAACACCAAAGCAGATGAATATGATTAACAACACCCTCTGCTACTTAACTGACCAGATAAATATCCCAGGAGTTTAATTGACTTAATGCTATACTCTGATTAAAAAGTGTTCCTTTATTTTCTTTTGAACAGTGTATTTAATTTTGTTTGGGGAATTCACTTTACTCTTCTCTACTATGCATCTCTCATGGTCTGTTTTTGCTGCCCTGATCACACAGTAACATTTATGTAGTGCTGGAAATCTGACATTGCTCCCTTGGCATTACATTTTTTAAAGGACATTTTTTTACTCTTTTTTATGTCATTTTACACTTAAAGAGCTAAGAAAACATGTTTTTCAGAACAGCAATTGTCAATTTTCTGTTTCAACTCCTGGTTATTATGCAACCCTCATCTCTATCCTAATGCTGTCCCCTGCATTAATTCATGTCAGGCCAGTGCCATTCAGCCTGGAAGACTAAGAACAGTGGGCCAAATCCTCAAAAGGGATACGCAGGCGGAACTGCTGTTCAGCCAGCGTATCCCTGTGCCTATCTTTGGAACTGATCCTCAGAAGCAGTTTTCCAAAGATAGGCAGAAGATCTGACATCTGTAAGACACTTACACTGTCAGATCTTAGGATGCAGTACCGCTGGGGGCATTTCGCATTGAAATGCCGCTTTGCGTATGCAAATGAGGACTTACGGAGATCCACAAAGCTTTTCAGCTTTGTTTTTTCTGCGTACGTTTACGTTTGCATACGTAAAATTAGGGCTGCTTTTACAAGGTGTAAACTGTTTACACCTTGTAAAAACAGACCTTTTTTTCGATCGCCGCAATTTTTTTTTAAATTAGATTTTTTTTTTTCCGCCGTATCTTTTTTTTAACCCGTCGCAATTTTTTAACCCGGCGCGATCCTCAAAACTCGGCGTATCGTAAAAACACGCGATGCACGTCGGGAAAAATGACGTCACGGGCATGCGCAGTACGTCCGGCGCGGTAGCGCGCCTAATTTAAATGGGAATCGCCCATTTGTATTAGGAACGCCTTGCGCCGGACGGAGTTAAGTTGCACTGCCGAAAATTTCCAGGTAAGTGCTTTGAGGATCGGCACCTAACTTGGGAGATTTGCGGCAGTGTAACTTAACTCGGAAAAGTTAAGTTAGGGCCGTTTTTTGAGGATTTGGCCCAGTATGAGTGGACTGCATCATAATCCCGTTACTCAAAAGGTGCTCTGCACCAACCAAGTATCATGCAGAGATTGACACTGATGTCATCATAACAGCATCACGTTTTTTATTGAGGACCATCTTCTGTCAGGAGAAGATCTTAAGAGTAAGACAACCCTGTGTATTACATGACCAGGTTGAAGACATTTGGAAAAGGTAAGTATAAAATTAAAAAGGCATAAAATACACAGATTACTGACCTCAAAGGAGTGGTCCTCTGGGTGGGAGAGTGCTAAGCCAACAACTGGGCTTTCACTTTTTAACAGGTACAAAAAAAATGAAGACTGGAGACAAACTAGTTTGAAAAAACCCTCTCAATCAATGATAGTTGGATAGGGATTTATGGATCCAATACTAAATTATGTGTACAAAAGGTGACTTCTCCAGACAGCATGTCTAGGTTTAGTCCATTATTAGCTAGATGTTTGGACTTTTGTGTTCCTAGAGTAATAGCTGGCAAAGAATTCTTATTAAAAAAAGCTTCTTAATACATTTAACAAAGACAAAATAATGTAACATTTCCATTTAGATTTCAGTAAAATAGCAGATGGCGTCAGTTACTGGAAGCAGCATGAGTTTCAGCTGGATGTGTCTAATAAGCATACAAGGTTTTAATGTAATACATTCCTTAACTGAAACTCACCGGGTTATTTTTTGGCCAAGATCAGAAAATCCTAACAGTAGCATATGACCTTCTATTGTGAGTGAGCCATGCACATGAAAATACAATTAGGATAAAAGCTAGAAATCAGTTAGGAAAGGCAGTATTTTGATAGCAGAAGGCATAGTTCCACAAAATATATTAATAGAAGTAGGTTAAAGAAACATACAACTAGAGGAACGTACTAAAGTACTGCAGACAATAGCACAGTTTTAATGTACTCATAGTGATCACCTCCAACATTCTCAAATTCGATGCCAAGGCATAAACTCTACAGCAAATTAAGTCCAAATGTAATAATAGAATGAGGGAACAGATCTGTTTCTTAGGGCTGCTTGAAACTGTAGAGATTGTGATGATGTCAGTGAAAAGAAAATGTATGCATAAATCATATTTGACATTAAACTTAATCTTTAGTAGCAATGCAGGCAATATAAGAAAGTGGGGCGGGTTGTTAAAAGTGTTAAAAGTGTAAACCTGGTTTTGTCTTTCTTATTTACTAAGGTCTTAGGGCATTTAAAGTAATCGACTAAGCATGTTATTTAAAGGACGTTTGTATTTTTATTGTTTTCCTCAAAGTTGCATGAAAAGACCTCCTGCCTGTTGTAATTGTTTTATTTATTTTTTTAAGATTTGCAGATAGTTGATATTTTAAACAATACCCTTTATATGCTAACTAATTTAATAACTTAAGTTATTAAAGAATCAAGCTTTTGGCATAACTTAGATTTGCATTCAACCTTGGTAAATCGAACTTGGGCTTACGCACTAAAATCATACATGCTCACATCAGCACTCACATCAGCATAGCTGCACAGTTGCAATTTTGCCTCTTCTCTCCTGATACAAGATGATGGAAATTCAGCCTACCCTGCATTACTGGACAATCAAAAGGCTTAGATAATGGGTGCAAATCTCTATATAAATTATGGAAGAACAGAAACAATATAACATTATAGCATACTTCTAAACTTCTGAGAATGGGAAAGCGGGGGGCAGCAAAGTATGTAGGCAAAATTCACAACCCTGCCAAGCCCCCACTTATGTAAACCATGAAAAATGAATATGCAAAGAATTATTGGTTAATCCCACTTTTTCACCACACGTACTCTTTTATGTTGGTTTTTCAGGATAACATATGAGCTAATTTAAAGCTTGGATTACAGCAGTTTAACACTTTTGGTATCAAAATAATACATTTATAGTAGTTCATATGTTGTACATTTCCAAAACAATGACATCTTGGAAGGAAAAACAGAAGAGACATTTTGGCTTTAAATGAGGAACTGTCCCTTTCAGCACTCAAATAGGGGACAGTTGAAAGTTATGACCTATCAGCATTCAAGGTCAGTGTGGCAATGACTAGGGATGAGCTTTCGGTTCAAATTGACCTGGAGTTCAATCCAAAAACAAGTTATTCACAGTTCGCTGTACAGGGGAACTAAATGACCTAATTTGGCAAGTTTGCCAAGCCACAATTGAAACAAGTCAGTGGGCGACTGGAAATAATAGTTTAGTGACAGTATGTTGTTTATACTATCTCGCACAAAACCTTGCTCTTAAAATTAAGCTGCAAGCACCAAATATAAAAAAAATCATCTAAACATATATACAGTATATAGAAAATGTGCTGCCCTACCAAATATTATAAGTAATTACAGTGCCTTGAAAAATAATTCATACCCCTTGACATTTTCCATATTTTGTCATGTTACAACCAAAAATGTAAATGTATTTTATTGGGATTTTATGTGATAGACCAACACAAAGTGGCACATAATTGTGAAGTAGAAGGAAAATTATAAATGTTTTTCAGTTTTTTTTTACAAATAAATATCTGAAAAGTGTGGCATGCATTTGTATTCATCCCCCTTTACTCAGATACCCCTAACTAAAATCTAGTGAAGCCGGTTGCCTTCAGAAGTCACCTAATTACCTGTGTGTAATTTAATCTCAGTATAAATACAGCTGTTCTGTGAAGCCATCAGAAGTTTGTTAGAGAACATTAGTGAACAAACAGTATCATGAAGGCCAAAGAACACCATCGCCTAAAAGTAGATAGATTTGGAGCTAGTCTGATAAATTGGGGAAGGGTAGGATGAGAGAGGCTTGGGAGAAGTCCTGGAGGTGAGTATGGGAGGAGGTGATGAGGGACCTACATAGCAGGAGGTCTTGGGAGGAACAAAGAGGAATGGCAAGGTTGGTATTTTGAGACTAGGCTAGTGATGCAGCTGGGGGCAGAGTTGTGGGTGGCTTTGTAACTTATTTTGAATTACATTTTTTGGATGAGTTGCAGCCAATGGAAGAATTGGCAAAAAAAGGTAGCAGACGTTGAGCAATTTGTAAGGTGGATGAATCTGGCAGCAGTATTCATGATGGAATGAAGGAGGGATAGTCTATTTAAAGTTTAGCAAATTAGGAGGGAGTTGCAGTAGTTGAGGAGAGAGATAACCAGGGAGTGATTTAGGAGAGGTTAGGAAAGGACTTAGTTTGGAGATGTTGCGGAGGTTGAGGAGGCAAGCTTTGGAAAGGGATTGAATGTGGGGCCGAAAGGAGAGTTCAGAGACCTGGACAACACCTAGCACACTGGCATGTGGGGATGGGTGTATAGTTGTGCCATTGCTCTTGACAGAGAAGTCAGGGGAAGAGGCACGTGGTGGAGGAAATATTATGAGCTTGGTTTTGGACAAGTTGAGTTTGAGGAAGTGGTGTGACATTCAGACAGATATGTCTGTTAGTAAGTTAGTGATGCGTGAGGAGACTGATGGAGTGAGTTGAGGGGTGGAGAAATAGATTTGGGTGTCGTCATCATAGAAATCATATTGAAAGCCGTGTGAGGCAATCAGCTGACTCAGGGAAGAGGTCTAGCTTGAAAATAAGAGAGGTTCAAGAACAGAACCTTGGGGGATCCCAATGGAGAAGGGAAGAGGAGAGGAGGAAGTAGAATTGTAAGTCACACTGAAGGTGCGTCGGGATAGGTATGATGAGAGCCACCGCAGAGCCCAGTCATGGAGACCGAGAGAGTAACGTTTTTTGAGGAGGAGGGCATGGTCAACTGTATCAAAGGTAGCCAAAAGATCCAGAAGTAGGAGTACGGAATAGTGTCCACTGGTTTTAGCAGTTAGTAAGACATTTGTGAGTTTTAGAAGAGCAGTTTCTGTGGAGTGTTGAGGGCGAAATCCAGACTGAAGGGGATAAAGAAGTTATTCTTTAAAAGGTGGTCAATCGGGGCGTGGCTTGGCGCATAAAGGAGTAGGACATTAGTGCCTGGAGCTCCCACACACACCGCCAGACTAACGGCTTTCATCGCGGCCCTGACACGCCAAACAGGTCGGTGATGGGAAGGAAGGGCGGGGAAGAGACTCACCACAACACAGATCTAGGCAGGGACGGTGTAATCAACCACTTCTTTCCAAAAATGGATATCCTACCCAAACTATTATACTTGTTCCAAGCACTCCCAATAGCTCTCCCATCTGCTTTTATTCGTATGTTACACTCTATGGCCATACGGTTGTATGGAAGGGGAACTGCCCAAGGTTGAAACACAAACTCCTTTGCTCACCGTCACTAACGGCGGAATGGGCCTCCCCGACTTTGAGCTTTACCATACGTCGGCGGTGCTTTCTCGGATCTTGGAGTGGTTCCCTCGCCCATTGAGTACAATTTCCACTCTAGTTGAGCAGGATTTGTCCTCAGTTGACCTTCGGGCTCTCCTCTGGGGACACGTTAGGTTACATCGGTCCCTCTCGGAGCTGTCCCCCCTCACTAGAGATGCCTTGACGATTTGGTACTGAAAGAGGGAGGTATGCGCTCTCTCAACTGACCCAAGCCCCCTGACTCCCCTATTTGACAACCCAGCTCTCCCGGAGAGCAGATTAATCAAATTTTTTGACAATTACAATGGGGCTTCCTGGCCTACTGCACAACGTTTCGTGAACGTCTCCTCTGGCTCCTTTGTAATGACCGAGACTGCTGCGTCCTCTAGAGTGACCTGGCTCACTCATTTGCATTTGACAGCCTACTGTAAGACGCTTCATGACTCCGGACAAGTTCATAGGCCCCTAACTGGTTATGAGCAACTTTGCTCATTTCCAGACACCCCGCGACATACTCTTTCTCTGATTTATAAGATGATTTTAGGCCATACGCATGGCTCCTTTCCTAAATTCACCACAGCTTGGTCGGAGGACCTTGAGAGAGACATTAGCGAGGCAGCGTGGCGCAAAGCTTTTTTCTATACTCACAAATCCTCCATATCGAGTTATGCTCAGGAAAAACAATTATAAAGTGATTTCACGATGGTATCTAGTGCCGACCACCCTCAGGATCATGTTTCCATCAGCTTCTGACTCTTGCTGGAGATGTACCTTAGCTACAGGTACGTACCGTCATATCTGTTGGGATTGTGATATGATTCGCCCATTCTGGAATCAAATTTTCCAAATATATTCTGAACTTTATGATGAACATCTCACCCCCTCTCCTTTTATAGCCCTCCTCTCCATTCTCCCAGGTTCTATAAAATTCCAAAAACATACCCTCCTAAAATTCTGTCTTAGCGCTGGTAGAGAATTGATTTCTAGACATTGGAAATCATCTTATCCCCGACTATAGTGGAATGGGTGAGCGAAATGAATGGCATTATGCTTATGGAAGAGTTGCAAGCCCAATCCCTTGATAGATACGCTAAATTCTCCTTCACTTGGAGTGTTTGGAGGCACTACTCCACCTCAGATAAACTTAAGAACAGACTCCCGCTCAAAATTATTTTATGAATCCCTGTCGGGTTCTGGTCTATGTCCTCGCACATTGTGGGGGTCTTTAATTTAATTTAATTTAATTTTGTTTAATTGTATTTAATTTAATTTACTTTGATTTGATTTAATTTAATTTAGTTTACTTTAAAATAATATAATCTGCGGTGGATTTGAGCACACCGTCTCTTTTTTTCCCCACCCTTTACCCCTTCCTCCCCCCTCCCCCTCCTTTTCTTTCTTGAACTTTTCTTTATCTCCTTCCTCTTTGTCTTCTCGTCCTCTTTCTGGGCCACACTATTTGGCCTTACCGTTAACTCATTTGCACTCAGTTAGATTTATGTGTCAGTTGTGACTTTTGGGTGTTGTACAAACCCTTTACTGTCTTGATGCTACCTGCACTCCTGCCTTAGTTTTCTTCCTTTTACTTCCCTGGGGCCTGGTTGCAGCAGGATCCCATTGGGGCGTCCAGGCTGGGGGTAGTCTTTACTGGACGTAGGTTAGCACTGTATACTTATATTTGTACTACTATTATACCTATGAGGTAACCGTTTGTACACACTTGCTTGTATGTTATGGAATGTACATGTTTTACATTTTGCAGATCAGGCTGCCCTTTGCCGGCCATTTGGTCCGATTTTCTTTTGTTTTCTGTTTAAACTTGACTGAAAAATTACAATAAAAACGTATGGAACCTAAAAGATGGTCAATCAGTTGATTGTAAACCCGGCGTTCAAGGAGTTTAGAGGAAAAAGGGGAGCAAGGAGATGGGGAATAGATTGTTAAGATTGGTAGGGTCCAAGTATGTTTTTTTACGTATGGGGGTGACCAGTGCATGTTTTATAGCTTTGGGAATGATGCCAGTAGAGAGGGAGAGGTTGAAGATGTGGGTTAGAGAGTGTAGGATAGAGTCAGAGGGTGACCATAGTATTTGAGAGGGAATAGGATCCAGGGGACAGGTGGTTGGGTGGGCGTTAGAAAGGAGTTTAGCAACTTAATCTATAGTAGCAGGTTTGAATAAGGGGATTGTCAATTGTACCTGTTGACATGGGGTGTTAACTGGGTTTTTTTGTGGGATTCAAGTTAGAAAAAGGTGATGAGCGCAGTAATAGGGAGAGGGGAGAAGTGTGGGTGATATGTACAGATTGTGGGGTGGAGGGGTGAAGAAAAGAGAGTTTGAGGCGAGAGGCTGCAACTGTGAAAAGGAGAGGTAAAGATTGCATGTTTCAGAGAGGAAAGAGAGTTGATTTGGAAATGAGGTTACCTGCAGTCTGGTGTTTTGTAAAGTAGTCTGATGATGCTGTTTGCAAATCGCTGGAGTGTAAGTGTGATGGGACTGTGGAAGCTATGATGGGTGTGGAAATTACTCAATCAGGAGGTAATATTAAGCACACAGCTAGCACAGCAATTTTTTCACACCACAATCAAACTGCAGGAGGACCAAAAGGCCAGAATCATAAAGATAATGGAACCCATAATTTAGGTATGACTTAAACAAAATAAACATCACAATAATGGTTACAGATGGAATGTGAAACAGCAGAAACATATATGCAGTTTACTAAAGAGAAGTGTGAAAAGCAGTCAGTCTGTGTTCAGTTTTAGGTGGATGGGTGTCACAGGATATAAATGTAGTTTACCAAAGAGACATTTTAAAAGCAGTCCGTCTGCGTTCAATTTAAGGTGGTTGGCCTAGTTAGCATGGCCCAGTTAGAATGGCCCAGTCAAAGTCCAGACCTGAATACAATAAAGAATCTGTGGAAAAACTTGAAAACTGCTGTCCACAGACACTCTCCATCAAATCTGACAGAGCTTGAGCTATTTTGCAAAGGATAATGGGCAAAAATGTCACTCTCTAGATGTGCAAAGCTTGTAGAGACATACTGTAACGGGAGGGCCTGTGGAATCCAAAAGCTTTTAGAAAGCATGAGCCAGAAAATAATGGACATTCAGAATATGTCTTGGACTATCTAAGATGGGACTGTTGTGTGGTTATTGTCCACAATGTATTCCAGGATATCTGTGGAGAACTGGTTGCTGTTTGTTGATTCTGAACAGGTTAATTGAAAGAGTGACTCATTAATAATGTGGGACACATACTGCTAGGTGTTAATGTCATCAACTCCAGCCCACCTGTCTGAATGGTGTGATGTAAATGAATCCAGACTAACTTCTAAGGATCCTTCATTGTGGCTTGTGCTAATTGACCCTGTATTGTGTGAAGGTCTATTGATGATAATGTGTATTGTGAGTTAACAGACAGCCCAAAGGTCAAGTGTATGAGTCATCAGCTGAAGTTAATTAGCTCATGTAAATTAGGTCAGGAGCCGGAGTCAGGATGTCTGTTAAAAGATGTATTGAGGAGGATGTGTATTGGGGCTCATTAGGTAAACATTGTGTGATGTTGTGGGTGGAGTTGGGTCATTGTTCATTTGATTACTGCAGTATCCTAAAGTGTATATAAGAGCTGTATTTCTCAATAAAGGATCATTCCCATTGAACCTCAAACAGAGCTGTGTGTCTCGTTAATGGGGGAATTCTTATGGGTCGTGTTCGCTGGATTGTGGCGTGTCGGTAGCTGCCTTGTGTTCGGGAATGTAATATCCTAAACGGCTTTAACCCCTTTCCCATTTGGGGTCCTGTTACACATACCCAAAAAGACTTGCAGCTGTAATTGCAGCGAAAGGTGCTTCTACAAAGTATTGACTCAGGGGGGCTGAATACAAATGCACGCCACACTTTTCACATATTTATTTATAAAAATAAATGTTAAACCATTTATCATTTTCCTTCGACTTCACAATTATGTGCCACTTTGTGTTGGTCTATCACATAAAATCCCAATAAAATAAATTTAAGTTTTTGGTTGTAACGTGGCAAAATGTGGAACATTGCAAGGTTTGAATACTTTTTCAAGGCGTTGTATGTATGGCAACTCACTGGACTGTATTAAATTGTTACTTTACTGATTATCAAAAATTATTTTCATTTACAAAGCCATACATTTAAATCGGTACCACACATACCAAACACACCTAAAATCATACATACACACCTCTCTTTTATAACAAAACTTTTCCCCTGTATTATGCAAGACAGCTATAATATATATATATATATATATATATATATATATATATATATATATATATATATATATAAGGTAGGACTGGTGAACCATATGATAAATGGGATTACATTTTGGTCATAAATGGGATTAAATTCTGGTCACAAATGAATTCTTGCATGTAAGTAACAGTTCATAGCACCCAGCCAAAGATAGCTTATCTGTCAAGAAACACAATTGAAATTCCAGGATAGATCCAGAATATATGGTGAAATGATAAGCAAATCCTCAGTTAATTATGAATCAAAGAATGATGTGGTTGGGAGGAAGATCAATGTTCACTGATTGTGTACAGTTATGTCAGCTTCGTAGAGATATAGGCATATAGCCACAGCAATAATAAATTTGCCCAGGCAATAGAGTACCGGTATCTGTCAAAGGAGGAATTAAGAGGTGAGTGAGTCCTGTGCCAGATAAGAGGGGCAGTGGAGGTGACAATACAAAAAAAAGTCTAAGTGTGGAGCTGAGTTACACTGGGATTTTGTTGATGACAGTCCCATGGAATCCAGGACAGTTGGAGACTATGCTTAAAGTATCCCTGTAGTTAAAATTTGTGTATATTCACTAGTTCTTCAATTTCTAAGCAACCTGAACCCTCCACAATTGGTGCTTCACCCCTCAGGGAAAATAATTACCAAACCTTATTTTCTCTCATGACTGAACCTGCATGGCAGCCAGGCAACTGACATTTTCAAAAAAAATTGGCAATGGCAGGTTAGCAATTTTTTCTTTCAACAACATTTTCCTTTAAAATTACTCAAGATTTCTTTTAAGTAAACCTGTATGATTTTCTCTAACCGTGCATGTTTGATTTTTACAATGTTTAACAGAGTGACAGCCACACATTACTTTATTTTAGGTCCTATTATGTGGAACAGATGTGCCCCTTGAAGCAAGATGGGAAGTGTTTAGATCTCTGCTGTAGAGCGCCTTCGTTTATACACACATACACTTTATTGGATAGCATGTTCAATTTGACACATAGTGGTACAACATCTCATTATACCTGACACAGAAACCCCAACATTATCTTGTCAATAATGCTGCAGCAGGCAGGAAGGTGCTGAAGGAGACCAGTGTTAGCACAGCTGGGTTAAAATAATGATGTGCGTAGAATAAAATCTTTCACAAGGTTGCGCAAAGGGTAATACAAGAAAGGAGCTATAGAGCCTTGTGTAATGTGTAAAAGTCACTTTATCATTTGTTTTTGTTCTCCAGCTACAAAAGAGTTCCGTCTTCAAAGAAGAAGGAAGACGAGAAATCTCTCTGATAACCATTCGACTGACATCCCAATAACAGGTTCCTCACAGAGTCTTGGAAGCCACTTTCATTTCTATCTGGGCTTGTTAAATTTAAGGGCTAACCTTCTCCAAGAGGTCTGTGATGTATGGTTCCCTGGAGATTCATCAGCCCTCAGTCTGATTTTCTCTTGTCTGCTTCTCTCGAGAAACACCAACACATTTTCCAAGGAATGCTACATTGATTAAAGCTGTCTAGTGTTTTTCTTTTAAGCGAAGTTATACAGAAAAAAATGGCTTCGCAACACATCGGTAAGCACTGAGATATTGTTGCATTAAAAGTGAAATAATTGAGGATTTGTATTCACTTTTGTGAACTAGTGATGAGCAAACTGGCCTAGGTTCAGTTCGTGAGCTCAGCCTGAAATCCACAAATGCCAAGGATAACGTCTAGCCTGACTGAAGTTTTTTTTACCCTTTTTGATAAAAAATAGGCTTGGGTTGCTCAGCACAGCCATGCAAAAACATAAAAATAAGTACAATTCAGAGGGACTGGGTCTTTTAATGAGGCTTAAAGGGCAATATTATCTCAAAATTCCTTTAAATAACATGATTGGGGGATCCCTTAAACCTGCACATGAAGAAGTGTACCTGTAGGATATACTATAGCAAAATTGACATTTAAAAAATATATAGGAGAGGGAAGACCTATGGGAGCGCTCCATCTCGCAACTGGTCTTGGCCAGGGACGGACTGATGCAGTTCAAATTTATTTCACACCCATGCGCCTTCACAAAATATACCCATCTATTTCAGATTCTTGCTTGAGGTGTGCCACGCCTGCGGCAGACTTTATACATATTTTTAGGACCTTTTGGAATGAGGTTAGCACATTCATTCGGACAGCCACTATGGTTCAGAATTTCCATTAAGGGTAGAAATATGTTTGCTGGGGCTTGTAAATCCACACTGTCCTACCCAAGCAGTTAGAACTATTTTGGGGATACTACTTTATTATGCACGCAAGGCCATCGTCAGGCAATGGAAATCCTCCTCCGCACCATCAATTAACTTATGGAAACGTCTGGTCAATTCAGCCCTGCCATTATACAAACCACTTTTCTGTCTAGAGGTTGTGTCAAGAAATTTCATAAAGTGTGAAACATTTGGGTGGAATCCGCTTATACTAATGCTGATTAACTTTATATTAACTGTATATATATTGTTGTACCACTCTACATTTATGCTTCATTAGAGGGAGTCTTTCCTGACACATAAGATATGGGAGAGTGCATATTTTCATAAATTCCAGAGCTTAAATCTGTAGGATGTTTGAGGGAGAGTGGCCAATAAGAATCCTAATTTTTCTGCGTGTGGGGGCGGTTAGAGCGTACCAATTATGATAGTTTAGAGTGCCTTGATTTTAGCTAGGTTGTTTATTGTGATTTTATTGTTCTTTTGTTTCTGTTTTTTTTTTTTGCTGTGTAATTGCAATTGTAAAAACTGAGTTTAAAAACCTGATTCAACTCAATCACCAGAGGAAAAAGACAACATGTGTACGGCAACTCACTGGACTGTATTAAATTGTTACTTCATTGATTATCAAAAATAATTTGAATATACAAATCCATAAATTAAAATTGGTACAACAGACCCCAAACACATCTAAAATCACACATACACACCTCTCTCTCTCTCATAACAAAAGATTTCCCCCCGTATTATGCAAGATATCTATAATCTATCATGTATATATATATATCTATATATATATATATATATATATATATATATATATATATATATATATATATATATACATATATGTATGAGGTAGGACTGGGGATCCCAATGATAATCGAAATTGAAATTCCAGGATAGATCCAGAATATATGGTGAAATGATGACCGATCGTTAGTTAATTATGAATCAAAGAATGATGTGGCCCAAAGGAGGGTCAATGTTCACTGATGGTATACAGTTATGTCAGCTTCATAGATATAGGCATATAGTCACACAACAATAGTGAATCAGCCAAAAGATATATGTGAACATGGATATCACCCGCCTCGCACACCAATCATGTTCTGGTTGCACACAGTGAGTATATTCCAAACTTGGAAATTAATTCTCAATGTCTTATGCCACGTACACACGATCGGAATTTCCAACAACAAATGTTCGATGTGAGCTTGCTGTCGGAAAATCCGGCAACAAAAATTTGAGAGCTGGTTCCCATATTTTCCGACAACAAAAGTTGTTGTCGGTAATTACGACCATGCGTACACAATTCAATGCAGAAAAATTCTACGCATGCTCGGAATCATTGAACTTAATTTTTCTCAGCTCATCGTAGTGTTGTACAACACCACGTTCTTGACGTTCACAATTTCTGACAATATTTGTGTGTATGCAAGACAAGTTTGAGCAAACATCCGTCACCAAAAAATCCACGTTTTTTATGTTGGAATGTCCGATCGTGTGTGCGTGGCATTAGATGTCCATATGTGTCTATTCCAGATTGTCACGGAATATTCCATAGGGTGCATGCATGCATGTTATACTTATCAGTCCACGTCTCTGAAGATATAAGACCAGAATTGCCATTTCAGGAAGATTCCTGCTTGGATATTGAAGTCTCAGATCATAGAGATGGTGATCACCAGTGCCCCGGGAAAGATGGATGTGAAATTTCTCGCATGTATTGGAAGCATTGCAATTTGGTGGACAAATTACCACAGATGTACATTTTTTTACTAATTGTTGTTTTTTTATTTCTTTTGTCATTTGTGGTGTTATATACAGTACATATTATTTTATGGTTATATATACACGCTTTTTAAATTGATTGTAAAGGTTCGTTTTTTTTTTTAAATAACAAACATGTCATACGTACCTTCTCTGTGCAAGGCTTTTGCACAGAGTAGCCCCAATCCTACTTTTCTGGGGTCCCCCAGCGGCGCTTCTGGCTCCTACTCTTCATCGGGTGGCCCCTCAGAGAGCCGCTTTAAATGGGGCACCCATACTGGCATGCTCCTAAATCCTGTTTTTCACCTTAAAGTGGAGTTTCATCCAAAAATAGAACTTCTGCTTTAAGTGCTGGTGACCCCCTCACATGTCACATTTGGCATGTCATTTTTTTGGGGGGAGGAGCAGGCACCCAGTTTTTACAGGCACCCAGCTCCCACTTCCTCCCCTGGCGCCCCACCACTGGAAGGACGTTCACCTCCCTCCCATGCAATCATCTGGGACACATCACAGGTCCCAGAACATTGCCCGGTCATTCACAGAATGCAGCATGGCTTGCACATGCACAGTGCATGCCTGGCTGTGAAGTTGATTTTTATGTATACACATATTTTATATATATTGTATATATATTGTAATATAAGTGCAGCACAGTTTATTTATTGATTCTTTGAAGTATTTGTCACCTTGGTGCTTGCAGCTGCAAGTTAGGGAGACTGGTATTTATTGAATACTGTGCTATTTTAAGTCTGATTTGTGCTTGAAAAGCTGCTGTGAATGGCAGGGGAGGCATTGGGAAGACATTGGGGAGACATTGAGACACCCGCTGGAGCTTTACAGTCACATGACCAGGTGGAAGATTTGAAAAATCTACTGCAATCAGGGCCGGCCCAAGACATTGTGCTGGCTGGGCCCAAGAATAAAATGCTGCCCCCCCAAAATAAAATCATGTCCACCAAAAGGACCCCACATTCATTATATTATATCACGATTGCTAAAAATAAATGTATCAGAAAATCTTATTTTACCTCCAGTCGTTTATTGTAAATAGTAGTGTGCCAATTACCTATTATACTAAAGATCGGCATGTGGAATTAATAAACATCAACAGATTTCAGTTGTGCCCCACAGGCCGGACCACCGTGGACAATGTGGCACTGGCAGATGGCACTGATTGGCACTGACAGGTGGCACTGATTGGCACTAACTGGCACTGGCAGGTGACACTGATTGGTGGCACTGACAGGTGGCACTGATTGACAAAATTGCAAAATTCTGACAACTGGTCTCTCTTCCTGCATTCAGTTACATTACATGTCAGTTTCACACAATGTGCGGCTCTGGCAAGTGTCAATATCGGCTCATTGTGAAACTGTCTCACAGGCAGCACAGACTGCACACTCATTGGATGCAACATTTCACTGCAGTCCCACAGGTAGATCTCAGGAGATAGCCGGCACGGGTTACATACGGGTACAACTTGTCACTGCCGGCTGCCTCCCCTCTTAAGATGCCGCCTGGGACCATAGGCCCACTGGGTCCCGTGGTAGGGCTGGCCCTGACTGCAATGCATTACAAACTTAAGCCTCGTACACACGATCGGATATCTGGTGGAATCTAATCCGATGGATTTTTTCGTCGGATATCCGATGAAGCTGACTTTCATCAGTCTTGCCTACACACCATCAGTCAAAAATCTGATCGTGTCCAAACGCGGTGACGTAAAACACTACGACGAGCCGAAAAAAATTAAGTTCAATGCTTCCGAGCATGCGTTGATTTGATTCTGAACATGCGTGGATTTTTGACCGATGGAGTTCCATACAGACGATTGGATTTTTCTATCGTTTTTTTATCAACATGTTTTATTTATTTTCACCAATGGAAATCAAACTGATGGGGCCCACACACGATCAGTTTGGCCGACGAAAACAATCCATCGGTCTGTTTTCATCGGACAAACCGATTGTGTGTACAGGGATTAAGAGTAATGGGTATTTTAGTCTTTCCTTCAACATGCTCCAGGTCTTTTGTTATTACACTTCCTTCACTGCTCAGTGAGTCCCTGACCTGTAACAAGAATGTGAATATAAGCTCTCAAAACACCTACTACATACACATAGCTCCGAACTGTCCCTGAAAGATCCTCTGTCCCTCGTTCCTCCTCATTTGTCCCTCATTTTGGTCTGATCTATATAATTGTATATAAAATGCACTATCTATTTTTAAAAGGTGTTTCCCAGTGCTAAACCTTTCATCCAATTTCTAAATTGCTGCATTTGTAAAGTTTAAAAGCCAATATAAAGGAAAAAGAACTTGTGGGTTCAACTAATCTTTTTTTTATATAATTTTCTTTAAGGAGGGGTGACAGGTGTGTGTCATATGCCTAAATACTTGCTATTAGGTGTCCCTCATTACTATCTCAAAAAGTTGTTAGGTACAGTATGCATACATGAAATAGAAATGATCGCAAACAAAAATATAATATAAATGTGCAAAAAGACCTGGACCGGAAGTGATGTGAGAAGGCGCTCAAACGCTGTGTTTTTATTCCAATGCACTTTAACGTTTATTTTATGTAAGAGTCCATTTGTTTAAAATAAATATCCCTTTAATCGAATTTACTACACTATGGAGGGCATTTTTTATTTTTGATTCCTATTACAACTGGAGCCTATAGAGATTTGGTAGAAGTTTTGATGTCTGGCGTTTTGAAGTCTGGATGCTGGTTTACCTTATGGGTTTCAGTACAGTGTGAATATGCCAGTAAGAGGAACCCGGAGTGATACATTTGAAGGCTGGATATTCCTTCATATTTTGAAGCTGGATATTTATTGGTTTAAGGTGAGAGTTCTGAGAGCATCGGCGTATCTTTGTGCTGGCGTAACGTATCTGATTTATGTTACGCCTCCGCAACTTAGACAGGCAAGTGCTGTATTCTCAAAGCACTTGCTCCGTAAGTTGCGGCGGCGTAGCGTAAATAGTCTGGCGTAAGCCCGCCTAATTCAAATGTGGAACAGGGGGCGTGTGTTATGTAAAATAACCATGACCCGATGTGATTGACGTTTTTCACGAATGACGCATGCGCCGTCCGTGGACATATCCCAGTGTGCATTGCTCCAAATACGCCGCAAGGACGTATTGGTTTTGACGTGAACGTAAATTACGTCCAGCCCCATTCACGGACGACTTACGCAAACGACGTAAAATATTTAAAATTCGACGCGGGAACGACGTCCATACTTAACATTGGTACGCCGCATGTACGCCACCATATAGCAGGGGTAACTTTACGCCGGGAAAAGCCTAACGTAAACTGGGTATCTGTACTGCGTACTCGCCGGTCGGATCTAATAGAAATCTATGCGTAACTGATTCTAAGAATCAGGCGCATAGATACGACGACAGAACTCAGATCTGGAGATACGCCGTCGTATCTCCTTTGTGAATCTGGGCCTATAGGTTTGGCAGCCTGTTTGAATTTTTGATTATCACAGTTTTTTTAGATTTATTCACTTTTCAGTATTAGTTCACTTGGTAGCGCAAAGGACTTTCACTTTTAGGTATGCATTCATGCTTGTTCCAGGTCAGAGACTCATAGGGGCTGATTTACTAAAACTGCAGAGTGCAACGTCTGGTGCAGCTGTGCATGGTAGCCAATCAGCTCTAACTTCAGCTTTTTCAATAAAGCTTTGACTGAAAAAAAAAAAATGGAAACTGATTGGTTTCTATGCAGAGCTACAGAGCTGCACCAGATTTTGCACTCTCCAGTTTTAGTTAATCAACCCCATAATGTAGTCAAACAAGGGTAAAGATGATAACCTTGTAGGCAGGTACAGTTTACCATTCTCTCTGTAGATGGGGCTGAGTTGCTGATCACTGTACAGAGGGTATGAAGGATGAGAAGAACTTTGTTCCTCTGAGGCCTCCGTAGGTGTGACCAGGGGAGCAGCAGTCCAATTGGATGCTGCAACACTGGATGACCTCAGCAGCCATCTTTAGAAAGGTCAATAGTAATAAATGGTACTCTCCCACTGCCGTGGGCACATATTTGTGAAGTTGATAGAGATGTTGCTCTGGTAACTTAAGCCTTGTTCACTACTCCAATGTGCCTCTAACATAGCCAAGAGCCCTTGCACCCGTATTCTTTGTAATATAGAGACTCTGACATTGCATTACTTTCAGATTGTGAAGCTAGAACCTTGTACTGTTTTCCAGGAGTTAATTGTTATGTGCACTGAGCCATTTTCTCTGGTCTCTGTGTGCCTTTCCTTAATTTTGGGTGCCAAACAACTGCGTCCCCACACGCACACACGCACACAACCTAATCTAATGCTCAAAACAGGTCAGCAATGGCAGCTACCATATTTTCCTGTATACATTATTTGGGGTACAGAACTACACTGAAGACATTTTCTGTGGGCACCTTCACTACATATGTGACAATTTATGAACATGCCAACACTAATGGAAAGTAATAGGTAAAGTATGGTGCTGTTTAGATAAGGAGAGAAAATAAATATTTGTTAATAAAATGGTTAGAAATTGGTACCAAAAAAAGGCAGTGTGGACCCTAAGAAGACAGCTGAGCATCTCTGGTCTGTGGTCAGCTTTATACTCTTGCAGATAATACAGAATTCATAAAACAGGTAATAATTATGCTATAAACGTATAAATGCTAAATATCTTGTTTTCTAGTTTTGTTTTTTTTAAATCCATTTGTGGCTTTTTCTGAACATAGATGTTTCAATGAACAAAGCTTTTCACACCGCTCTTTGCTTGTTTGTGAATTTTCTGTTAATATCATCCATGAAATTATCCATCTGAAATCAATGAAGACTCTTTTAGAGTTAAAGAAATGACTTGAAGATATTTTACCTAATCCTTTTATGTGTGAAAATTAAGGCTTCTCTTCTCATAGGGGTTTATTGATCTATTGATATAATAATCAAATAATGAGAAATGTTTGTTTGTATTTGTGTGCTTACACCCCAAGGGACAGATTACTGAAAAACTTTAATTGTGTTACCACTGGGATTGTCAAGATAACGTTCACTGATAAAGGCCAAGCTATAATTTGAAAACAAATGTCATATACAGAAACTACATATAAAGCTGGTAAAATAAGTAATGAACACGTCACCATTTTTCTGGGTAAATAGATTTTTAAAGGTGCTATTGGCATAAAATTCTCACCACATGTCGGTAACAATACATGCAATCCATACATACAAATAAACCACAACAAATAAGTTAAAAAATTAAGTTACAGTAGCTCACAAAAGTGAGTACACTCCTCACATTTTTGTAAACATTTTATTATATCTTTTCATGTGACAATACTGAAGAAATTACACTTTGCTAAAATGTAAAGTAGTGAGTGTACAGCTTGTATAACAGTGTCAATTTGCTGTCTCCTCAAAATAACTCAACACACAGCCATTAATATCTAAACCGCTCGCAACAAAAGTGAGTACACCATTAAGTGAAAACATCAAAAATGTACCCAAAGTGTCAATATTTTGTGTGGCCACCATTATTTTCCAGCACTGCCTTAACCCTTTTGGGCATGGAGCTCACCAGAGCTTCACAGGTTGCCACTGGAGTCCTCTTCCACTCCTCCATGATGACATCACGGAGCTGGTGGATGTTAGAGACCTTGCACTTCTACGCCTTCCGTTTGAGGATGCCCCACAGATGCTCAATAGGGTTTAGGTCTGGAGACATGCTTGGCCAGTCCATCACCTTTACCCTCAGCTTCTTTAGCAAGGCAGTGGTCATCTTGGAGTTGTGTTTGGGTTTTTTATCATGTTGGAATACTGCCCTGCGGCACAGACTCCGAAAGGATGGGATCATACTCTGCTCCAGTATGTCACCGTACATGTTGGCATTCACGTTTCCCTCATGCAGCCCCAGACCACGACACTTCCACCACCATGCTTGACTGTAGGCAAGACACACTTGTCTTTGTACTCCTCACTTTGTGGCCGCCACACATGCTTGACCCCATCTGAACCAAATAAATGTATCTTGTACTTATCAGACCACAGCACATGGTTCCAGTAATCTTTGTCCTTAGTCTGTTTGTCTTCAGTAAACTTGTTTGCAGGCTTTCTTGTCCATCATCTTTAGAAGAGGCTTCCTTCTGGGACTACAGCCATGCAGACCAATTTGATGCAGTGTGCAGCGTATGATCTGAGCACCGACAGGCTGACCCCCCACCCCTTCACCCTCTGCAACAATGCTGGCAGCACTCATACGTTTATTTCCCAAAGACAACCTCTGGATATGATGCTGAGCACGTGCACTCAACTTTTTGGGTCGACCATGGTGAGACCTGTTCTGAGTGAAACTTGTCCTGTTAAACCACTGTATGGCCTTGGCCACCATGCTGCAGCTCAGTTTCAGGATCTTGGCAAACTTCTTATAGCCTAGGCCATCTTTCTGTAGAGTAACAATTTTTTTTTCAGATCCTCAGAGAGTTCTTCACCATGAGGTGCCATGTTGAACTTCCAGTTCACACCCGAGACCTTGTAACACTAACGAGTCACATAACAATTGGCAGGGAAAATTGCAAATTGGGCCCAATTTGAACATTTTCATATAGGGGTATACTCACTTTTGTTGCCAGCGGTTTTGACATTAATGGCTGTATGTTAAGTTATTTTGAGGTGACAGAAAATGTACACTGTTATATCAAGCTGTACAATCACTACTTTACATTGTAGCAAAGTGTAATTTCTTCAGTGTTGTCACATGAAAAGTTATAATAAAATATTTAAAAAAAGGGTACTCACTTTTGTGAGATACTGTATGTGTTATATAATGGAATGACACTGGATAAAAGTATTGCACACACTAACCTAAATTTATTTAAAACTTCGTACAAAATCCTTTGTTGGTAATGAAAGCTTCAAGACACCTCCTGTGTGGAGAAACTAGTAGCATGCATTGCTCAGGTGTGATTTTGGCCCATTCTTCCACACAAACACTCTTCACTAAACTATGATTCACAAACATTCAGCAGCCCCTACGGGGGTACTCCACATATGTTTGTGGAATGGTGCCTTTGGTATTTACATGCCTATCTATGACCTGTATATTCTTCTACCCTGACCGTATATTAATGTGGCCTTGATGCCATACTGTTGTTTATGCACCATGGGGCACACTTTCTTTCCCTGGGGCCTTGTTATGCTCCCACCTGGCACACGTGGCATTGCATGGGTTGGGGCTTATGCCTGCGGTTTTTGATCCTGGGTATTTTTCCTCCCTGTGCACTTGCCACCTACAATGTGCATCGGTGGACTATGGGTGCATGTTGCCCGATGTGGGAGCGTTGTGTACTCGTGCTCTGGGGGATCCTTCTGCAGCCTCTGAACATTCCCTCACTGGTCATCTTCTATCACTTGCATGCTCTCCACCTAACCTCATTGCGCTGTGATGACACAGTGGAACGTGCACATGTTCGGAGTAGCCTCAATGCACATTAATGGTATTTGAAGCTGTGTGTCTACATAGGCAGACACTGCTAGCGGGGTTGACAGCGGACTGGGGGAAACGTCTCGGTTCTTGGAGCACACAAGATAGGAACTAAGGACTTCTGACTATTTGACTCCCATATCTAATAAGCACATTGGGGGGTGGACTTCTTGTGGCATTATGATACTGGTCTTTTGTGTTCCCCATGCTTCTACTAAATTTACAATACTCCAGCATCCCTGTTTCCATGTGTAATCCATCTTTATACTCAATATGGATTGGGTGATTTATGGTAGATTGCATACCCCCACATAGGGAGTTTATGGTGTCCATCTGTATGTGCTCTGAGTGGGTGATTGATAACTATATGCAGGGACAATTATTATGTTCCCTCCATTTTATTACTGTTTATCTATATTCTAAGGTGGGGGCAGACATCCTTGTTGGTGATAACTGTCCTACTCCTTAACAACCGTGACCCTCCCTCCCCCTCTCTACATTACCCTACCGGCTGGCTCGTCATCAGTTGACTGCGTTCTGGGATATTTGTGAGGAACATTCAAAGCCTTTGTGGCCCCTATTTTTTTGGGAGATCCACACATAGGGGATTATCCAAACCCTGGTACAGACTTACCTCTGGCTGTTGTAAGATTGGGGGATCATACTCCAATGGTAGATGCGCTTTTCAGTGAGACGCCAATCCAGAACTGAGTTTTGAGGGCCTGGTAGCCCACTTTTATTTAAAAGAAAAGTTCAAAGAAAACAAAAGTAGCCCTCGCAGGGGGATTTCATCATTCCTGTATCCTGGAAAAACATCAACAGTTCGCACACAGCGTTTGATTCGCACACAGCGACTTATCTGCACACAGCGATTTATCCGCACACAGCCTTTGATTTAGCACACAGCGACTTATCTGCACACAACGTTAATCTTCCTGAAGCACACAGCTTCTAGCTGCAACCCATGCAGCCTTTCTCTTATCTCAGAGATGGGAGCTCACCTGGCTTCTGGGTACAGACTTCCTGTCTGTGGGGTGGGGCCCTGAATGCTGTTTAGATCAGCCTTAAAAAGCCCAAACCACAGCTGACCAATTAACTTGTGCCTCTTTCCAGAATCTGGCGTAAAACAGCCATTTCTCACGCAGCACAGGGTCCCATCCTAACATATCCTCCCCTCCTGTTTCGAACCGGAGGGAGGAACACATAGACCTCCCACCACCAATGGGACACCTCCAGGCCAGTCATAGGCTGCGTAGGCCCATGTTTTTAGGGTATGTTGCCAACACTTCACCGTGGAGCCCCTGTGCCAACTATCAGCAGCAGGAGCCCTAACCTGCCCAACCTTTTCTCTAAAGGGGCACTCCACCCACATCTTCTTCTGGGTGTGCTTCCACCAGCACTTCTTCCTGAACCGTGGGCTCCACTAATCTCTCTACCCCTTCTATCTGCTGGCCTCAAGATCCTTCTTTTTCCTCCCACGGACCTACTCTCCTGGGACTGTTGGGGACCTACTTCCACGGGGTCTTTCAGGGACTGACCGCTCTCACTACCTGACTCAACATTAACCAACAACATTTGTTTATCAGGTTCACCAACCCCCACGTGGTTACCTTTGGCAACCAAACCATCTGAGATCAACACACCCTTCTGTGTAAACTCACTGGCACTGTTCCACAAAGGGTTACTCAACTCAACATTGTCATTGGGACCTCTTGTCCCCTTGTTTGCTAGGACAGTGTCTATGGAGGGACCACCTACAGGCAAGCAGCTAATCCCTATGGGACAATCCCGCAGTTTCACATCGCCCCCTGTTGTCCAACACTCCGATAGCAATTGTCCTACCAACGCACATTTTTCCATACCACTCACTTTAACCACTTCTGTGTCCATTGGTACCTCAACCAATAGCTCAGAATTGTCTGACAGTGCTCTACAGTGCTTCTCACACACGTTTTCGTTACAGTTACCACTACTGTTATTTCCTGTCAAAGTGTCTCCGGGTACCTCAAACTGCACCTCTTTGCGAGAGATGGACTGCATTCCCACTACTGCCAAGTCCATTCCGAGCCCTTCCTTTACATGAGGTCTAGAGGGTGAGACAGTACGCGCACCATGTACCAACCACTGCTCAGCCGTACCTCGGACCGCACCAGTAGGAATACATCCCATCACATCAGCACACGGAGAGACTTTCACTATGTCTATTATTTCTAACAATTCTCCTGAGCGCCTTCTGCACACAACCGTCGCTGGAAGCACTCTCGAAGAGAACTGTGAGACAACCTTACACAAAATTAACCAACAGTACAGCAAGCAATTTTCATCAACACTGCCTAACCATGTCTGTACCACCTGTGTCCACCGATTGGTACTACGCAGTACCACGTCACTCCTCTGCTGTGGATACATGCAGGTGTACATTGGAAAGGTTTTCACCAATTGCAACAACATCTCAGTTATTTCTAGGCATGCCACATCTAAACACACAACTCTAGGAATTTTCCCTTTACCAACGATGTGTAGGGGCTCATTTGCTAAAGCGTGAGAGGCTGAGTCATTTAAAGAGACCTTTACCTCAGAGGCAACTGACAAAACTTGCGGCTTCCCTTGAGCACTGCAAATCGCATGTGCGACACTCATCCTCTCACTTCCAGCAACACTGAGCGATTCCAAATCGCTATCCATTACCATATCATTCTGAAGCTCACCATTCCTCATCTCTTTTGTTGAGGACAAAACCTCTGCTATGTATGCGCCCTTTTCAGATCCTTCCAACTGGAGAGGGTTAACTTCTGCAAAAGCCAACGCACCCGTGTCTACCGGCCCTGCAGTCTCTCCATTTTGCATAGCAGAAATTGTGTCCACTTCACTGTTAACCACTGCAAACACATTTTTAAACACAACAGGCTGCAATGACATAACTTCACCACATTGCTCAGCTGATGCTTCATTAAACTCATGAGAACTTTTTCTGCCAGCAGTGACAGACCGTAGTAACCCATTATCATTACAAGTCATTTTACACATTTGCGTTTTACCATTTTCCTCATCACCAGGGTCAAGTACCCTCTTATCCATCAGAGCGGCACCACAGTTGTCCCCGGCAACCTCTGGCTCCAACACACAGAGCTTCCTGGAGGTTTCTAAGGACACCTCTGCAGCCTTATCTACCGTTGCTAAGGGGAATCGCATATCCTGCTTAGCGATCACCCCTACCTCATTACTAGTGAACACATCACCATAAGTACACGTATCATCAGCAACATCTTCAACATCAGCATTCATAAACATAGCAGTTTTATAATCTCTATCAGATTGACTTTTGTCAGAATGCATGGCAACCTGCATGCGACTCAGCACATCACCCTTCCTCTCCAAAGGAACTATTTTGCCCACTAGGACGACTTCACAGTTGTCCTGGGAAACCCCTTGCCTTACCAATACAGGCTCCTTGGCGGTTTCCCTTGGCAACTCCGCAGCAGCTGTCTCTATCGCTAGGAAACACGACACACCAACTGTTTTGGTCACCCCTAAAATATCTCTCTCAACATTCTGCTGGACTACCTTAGGTGCACCCATAGTCCATATGTCCATTTCAGACCTTGACCTTGCTGCAAGCAGGGCTTTACCCTGTGTCTCCCCACTGATCTGGGTAGCACACTGCATCAAGTCCATCTTTACAACTTCTGCCGATCTCCTCACCGGACACACTTCACTTGAAACAGAAACTGCAACAGTCTTACCATATTCTGAAGTTGGCAAATCGATCTTCACTTGAGTGCCTTGTCTCTCAGCTGCATATTCACTGGTGAACTCCTCCTGGTGGCCACAGGACGAAAATACAGCAGGCATCTCCCACTGTTTAGCACCCCCTGCAGACACAACAGAAGACTTCTTGTTGCCAGGGGTGACAGCAAACACACCTGAAAAAGAAACTTGGCCCACCGACAAAGACACTTTCAACTGCACCCCAAAATCTAGGGCAAGAAAATATGCCGTGCCCCAGCTGACCACATTCCAGGCATGGCACTTGGTGACGTTCTCCTGTTGCTAAGGGAGATGACACTCTCCCAATACGCAGAATTTCACTTGCACCTGACACATTTTCTCCGGTTGCTAACGGAAACGGTGCTCTCCCAGCTGCACGTTGCTGGCTCTCCGACACATGTAGACTTCTCTTTCCATGAAGTGGCGTTGTTTTAAACTTGCCAGGACTCTCTGTAGGCAACATCTTTGTCTTGCGGTCCACTGACCTGACATCATAGGCGTTGCTATGGGCAACTGCACCCATCTGCTCACTCTTTACATTTTTCACATTGCTAGCTGGCCTGCCTGCACCAGCATTGCTAGGGGCAACAACATGCACTTTCCCTTTGGCTTGGTTCAGCACAGCCAAGTGCTTTTTGCACGAGTCCGGGGCTTGTTCTGTCGGCAACAAACCCTCCAGCCACAAAGTTCTGTCTCTCATTTCAGCAAATATTGCTTTCTGTTTGCGATTTGACCTTCCCATTGCTGCAAACAGGGCAATAGTTTATCACACAGTTCCTTCTTAACACAGGAAAAATGTTGGTGCACTTGCAAACAGCACACTTTCACATGCAGACTTCACTCTCTGCGATTCCACTTGAACCATCCATTCACTGGGCCTTCCCAAATGGATATGTCTTCTCAGGCCATGTGCAACACAGTCCATTAATTGACCTTCTGTGCAATGCTGTTCTCCTGACTGCCACACACAGCTAGCAGCAGAAAACTTTCAACCCTCAGTTCATATTGGTTGTTCATCATAGCATTGCTGCAAAACACACGGTTACTCACTGTTTGGTATGCGCGGATCTGGAACTCTTCCAAACTGCCCGAAGCAATACCTCCACCATATGTAAGATTGGGGGATCATACTCCAATGGTAGATGCGTTTTTCAGTGAGATGCCAATCCAGAACTGAGTTTTAAGGGCCTGGTAGCCCACTTTTATTTAAAAGAAAAGTTCAAAGAAAACAAAAGTAGCCCTCGCAGGGGGGTTTCATCATTCCTGTATCCTGGAAAAACATCAACAGTTCGCACACAGCGTTTGATTCGCACACAGCGACTTATCTGCACACAGCAATTTATCCGCACACAGCGTTTGATTCGCACACAGCGACTTATCTGCACACAGCGTTAATCTTCCTGAAGCACACAGCTTCTAGCTGCAACCCATGCAGCCTCTCTCTTCTCTCAGAGATGGGAGCTCACCTGGCTCCTGGGTACAGACTTCCTGTCTGTGGGGTGGGGCCCTGAATGCTGTTTAGATCAGCCTTAACAAGCCCAAACCACAGCTGACCAATTAACTGTGCCTCTTTCCAGAATCTGGTGTAAAACAGCCATTTCTCACCCAGCACAGGGTTTCATCCTCACACTGTTTATATTTCTGATGAGTCTATTGCGGGCTGTTTTGTTGATATGTAGGCTCCACTGTTACTAACATCTGCAACATGTGCATACCCTTCATCTGTTTCTATATGTTTAACAAATGTTCTGTTCTGTTATAGTGTCCTAAATCTATGACCTTCTGTATGTAAATGACCCTGAAGAAGGGATTCATATTTTCTCCTGAAATGCGTCGGGCATAACGAGAAGAGACTGTCACATCAATAGCCAGCCCTACATGAGCTTTTTCATATTATGTTGTTATATGTATCTTATGGTGATGTATGCACCAATGATTTTAATTGTGTATTAATAAACTTTATACTTTTACTGTATAGCAGTTCGATTTAATAATTTGAGTTTGCCCATAAAGTCCCATTGTACTGGGGAGTACCATTTATTCTTCTGTTTCAGATTCAAGGGATGTTGGCAACAAAATTGGGCTCTACCACAGTGGTTCAATTTTTATTTTATGCAGTGGTTCTCCTAGATATGTGATTCCATTCACATGTGTTGTTTGGCTTCTGTGCTTCACCTATGAGCAGTGGCGGCTGGTGCTCAAAATTTTTGGGGGGGCGCAAACGAAAAAAAAAAAATTGCAGCCTCACTGTGCCCATCACATGCAGCCACTGTGCCATCAAACGCAGCCACTGTGCCATGCCACCAAATGCAGCCACTGTGCCATCAATTGTCACCACTGTGCCATGCCATCAAACAGCAACTGTGCCATCAATTGTCACCACTGTGCCATGCCATCAAACGCAGCCACTGTGCCATCAATTGTCACCACTGTGCCATGCAACACAGCAACTGTGCCATCAATTGTCACCACTGTGCCATGCCATCAAACGCAGCCACTGTGCCCCTCAACTGTTGCCACTGTGCCAATTGTCACCACTGTGCCCCATGATGCCACTGTGCCCATTGTCACCACTGTGCCCCATGATGCCACTGTGCCCATTGTCACCACTGTGCCCCATGATGCCACTGTGCCCATTGTCACCTCTGTGCCCTTTGTCACCACTGTGCCCCATGATGTCACTGTGCCAATTGTCACCACTGTGCCCCATGATGCCACTGTGCCCCATGATGCCACTGTGCCCCATGATGCCACTGTGCCCATTGTCACCTCTGTGCCCTTTGTCACCACTGTGCCCCATGATGTCACTGTGCCAATTGTCACCTCTGTGCCCTTTGTCACCACTGTGCCCCATGATGTCACTGTGCCCCTTTCCCTGTAAAAAAACACTTACCTGAGGATTCCATGTGCTCCCTCGATGTCTTCTGCCGCTGTGGTGAAGCTTCAGCCAATCAGGTTCCTGATAACCAGAATCCGGGAACCTGATTGGCTGAAACAGCCGTTTGTCTTATACAATGAGCGCAGATTGCCTGCGCTCAGAGTATAGACAGCTGAGAGCCGGAGAAAAGCCTATCAGAGCCGCTGGCTTTGATAGGCAGTTCCCCTCAGCCAACCAGCTGCCGCTATTCGGGTAACCGGCGTCCAGCATCCGGTTATCTGAATAGACCAGGCAGCGCTGGCAACCAGCAATAACATACATTTGTGCATTTATGCACGAATGTGTGTTATTTGCGAGAGGGGGTGGCGCTGCAGCGCCCTCTATAGACGGCCGCCAGAACTGCGGCTAAAATGTCAAAATGACATTTTAGCCGAATAAAAGTTCTTAAAGGGCCCGTTTTTTTTTTTTTTAATTTTTTTTTTTTTTTTTTTTGTGTGACTGTGGGAGGGGGGGCGGCGCCCGTGCGTCCCTATGGACCGGCCGCCACTGCCTATGAGTATCCCATGGAGAAAGAAAACCGCCGCTCCAGACAAATGCACTTCAGCAGTGAGTATGGTTCAAAACCCAATGGGTGCAGGCAATGCACAAAACATAAATAAGAGGGAGGAGTGTAAAAAAAAAAAAAAGTGTAAAAAATGGTGCCTTTTATTCCAGTAAAACGAAAACTACAACAGCAAAAAAAAACTGCAAACAGTGGGGTAACAGAGCTGACGTGTTTCACATCGATGACCGATGCTTACTCATAGCATCGGTCATCGATGTGAAACACGTCAGCTCTGTTACCCCACTGTTTGCATTTTTTTTTGCTGTTGTAGTTTTCGTTTTACTGGAATAAAAGGCACCATTTTTTACACTTTATTGGAGTGCGGCTGTCCATCATCTCCTCCCTCTTATTTATGAGTATCCCATGCTATTTTGTGGGTTTATATTTCCTTTCCCTTCTATCACTTCCTGGCCCACATCCCGGTTTGCTTCCCTATATAAGACATGTTGCATGAGTAACTTCCTAGTTTTTTGAGCTCCTATTTGTCTACTATTACGTGTATTGAGTGTCTGACTTTGCATGTACTGACCCTGGCTTTTTCTATAATTTGTGCTTGCCTGCTGCCCTCCCTGACCTCCACTTGTTTCCTGGATTTCCTCCTGACTCCTGCTGTTTATACTCTGCACACACAAGTGTTCTCTACATCTTCAGCTGGGTGTACCTGGGGGACGCAACCTTTTTACAGCTTGCAAGTCCATCACTTTCACCAAGGGCCCTGGTGAATATGCAGGTTGGGGCTTAGGCTCTGCACCCTGGGGAACCCTGAATTGGCGATCTACAAGGGCTCACTATCACTGAAACATCTATTAGACTCAATAACACCTTAAGGTTTTGGTGTGTGCTCTCTGCTGGTGACTCTTTCTATTTTACAGAGCATGACCTCTTTCATCTCTTGCTAAGGAAAATTAAAGATATCTTTCGGCTGGAAAATTAACATCCAATCTGATTCTTAGTTTGTTTTCCTTTACCTCTATCACTTGGGTTTTGTCAGTAGTTTGGATCTTGAAATCAGAGGTTATCTCCCTACCTACCTACCTCCCTTTTTTGCAGCAGGAACTTTGTTGGGGGTTTTGTCATCCACTTTTACGGGTGGACAATATTTCAATTGGCTATCTGGTGGTATGGTACTGATATCTGGTGCCCATGTCTTGAAGAATAAGCTGATGCTTTTCTGTTCAGTTTTGGTTTGTTGGTCTGTTAAAAACACAGTTAAACATATCCTAATCTGTTTTACCCGAGTAAATATCCACAGCCATATTTTGCCACAGCTCTATCGTCTAGTGTATTGTTTCATTTATAAATATTTGTTTTGTTAATGTTGCTGCATGGGTGTATTGTGAGGTTTAACAATCCCATGTCTGTCTTCCCTCTGTTAAATCGGAGTTGTTCCTTGCTGTTCCTTGTTGCTTCATCCACTGCTCCATCTATCTTTTGGGCTTGGTCCTCTTTGGTCATTGGCAACCTGCTCCATTCTTGGTATTTTACAGATGCACAAACAATGCAGATAATGTACACTAATTATAAAATGTCTAGGAGAAAGGGAGGAAGTTAATTATTTTTCTGCAAAATCTCTTCTATTGAAATATGCTTTTTGTCAAATTAAAGATCTGCAATAAGGGCCAATGACAGTTTTACTGACTACCTAGCAAATGTTCCAATGAAATATATGCAGATTCCACTTCACCAGAGGAGACTGGTTGCCGGTAGGATAAGGGGTAAGGGGGTTTCTCCCTAATGAGAATAAAGAAAACAATAACGAAACCGGTCGAGCTGAAAACTCAAAACTGAAAAAATAAATAAACATCAATTACAGCCACTGTGCCCATCAAACGCAGCTACTGTGCCCATCAATCGCTGCCACTGTGCCATCAAACAGAGCCATTGTGCCATCAAACGCAGCCACTGTGCCATCAAACTCAGCCACTGTGCCCATCAAGCGCAGCCACTGTGCCCATCAAACACAGCCACTGTGCCATAAAGCGCAGCCACTATGCCCATCAAACACAGCCACTGTGCCCATCAAACGCAGCCACTGTGCCATCAAATGCAGCCACTGTGCCCATCAAATGTAGCCACTGTGCCCATCAAATGCAGCCACTGTACCCATAAATTGCTGCCACTGTGCTATCAAACACAGTTACTGTACCCATCAATTACTGCCAGTGTGCCCATCAATTGCAGCTACTGTGCCCCTAATTGCTGCCAATGTGCCCATTAATTGTTGACACTGTGCCCATCAATTGCTGCCAGTGTGCCCATCAATTGCCGCTACTGTGCATATCAATTGCTGCCAGTGTGCCCATCAATTGCTGCTACTGTGCCCCATCAAATGCTGTCAGTGTGCCCATCAATTGCCACTACTGTGCCCCATCTCAGATGCTGCCAGTGTGCATCGCCCGTCACTTTCCTGTCTTGTGGCGGGTCACGGTAGTGTCCTCCACGCTCCTCGATGTCTTCCCCTGTCCTCTCCATCAGGTGTCCAATCACAGAGCCTGTCGTTTCAGCCAATCAGGTGATAGGTAACAGACCCGAGCACCTGATTGGCTTAGAGGTGGTTCAGTGTTAGGAAAGCGAATTCCTTCGCTTTCCTAACACAACGCTGAGTAAACAGCGAGCGCCGAGCATGGCGCCCGCTGTTCACCTTTTTGGACGCCTATTAGAGCCTACGGCTCTAATCAGGTGCTTCCAAAAAACACCCTGCAGCTGTAATTCAGGTGCCCGGCACCCAAAAAGGGGCCATCTACCTGAAAAGGGGGTGTCAGCGGCGACCATAGTTAGATTTATGCAATGCATGAATCTATCTATGGTGATAGAGCGGAGAGAGGGGCAGTGCCCATGCGCCCCTCATGGATGCACCGCTAACTGACCTTTTTAGTGCTTAAACAGTCCTATAAAAGAAGGACATTTATTTTCAGATTTAAGTGTTGAAGGTGTGTTAAGTGTTAAGGGCCTGGTTTTATTTTCAGGTAGTGAACATACTAATAACACAATTCCTGCCTGAGGGTGACAACACAGTTGCTGCACTGTATCTATAGAGGTGCAGGGTTGTCACTCCAGGCTGCTCTCCTGATTTGGACTATAAACATCTCCCCCACTCCTTATTTCACCTATATGGAATACTGCAAAAATTGGCTTAAGTTTTAACAGTAAAAAGTTCAAAGCAGAAATGCAGAAAGCTATGTATACAGAAAGAAAAAAAAAATGAACTTAACCATAGGCAATATTTGACCTCAGTGGAGTCACTTCTTTGAAAGATCTTGAATAAAAAGCACACGTAAAACATTGGGAATACTAAACAATTACTCAATAGGAGAGATGTCACTTTACCAAAATTGATATGCAAGGAATATGATAGAATTTAAAACCCTTTAATGAGATTCCCAGTAATGGATGCGGCGGGTGCAGTAAAGTAGATTCAGAAAATAGACAGATTGCTGTTTATGTGTTCCAAACCCTAAGGAAAAGCAGTGTTTATTAATTAAACTTATTGCTGAATTTATAATGAGCTTTTATCAAGAGGGCTAATATGTGTTCTGTCATTGCGGCATCTCGTTTAGAAGAGGCATGGCACCTCCTGCCTTTATAACTCATCCTCCTGTGCTGCAGCCAGAACCTCCAAGTGGCTGCCGCATGCGACTATTCTAGCAAACATCTGATTGGGTCAACAGGTATACCATGCAACGTTGTTTCAAACTCAGTTTGTAAGAACATCACAGCATACCTCCCAACTTTTTGAGATGGGAATGAGGGACACCTATCAGCAAAAGTATGCAGGCATAGGACACACCCCTTGCCACACCCCCTTAAAGGAGAATTGTACAAAAAACAAGATTAAACCCACAAGTGCTTATTTTACTACTGCTATTCCTTTATATTGGCTTTTGGAATTTTATAAATGCAGCAATTTAGAAATCGGATGAACGGTTTAGCACTGGGAAACACTTTTTGATAGATCAAAAGTGCATTTTATATACAACTATACAGATCAGACCAAAATGAGGGACAAATGAGGAGGAATGAGGGACAGAGGGACATTGCTCCAAATCAGGGACAGTCCCTCGAAATCAGGGACAGTTGAGAGCTATGTCACAGTATGAAATGAAATCAGAGTAAACTATTTCATTATAGGAGAGGGGCCTAAAGAGAAGGCCGAAGTACAGCTTTAACCACTTGCTGACTGGGCACATATACTCCCTTCCTGCCCAGGCGAAATTTCAACTTCCGGCACTGCGCCACTTTAACTGACAATTGCGCGGTCGTGCGGCGTGCCTCCCAAACAAAATGTACGTCCTTTTTTCCCTTTCTTTTGGTGGTATTTGATCACCTCTGCGTTTTTAATTTTTTGTGCTATAAACAAAAAAAGAGCGACAATTTTAAAAAAACACAATATTTTTTACTTTTTGCTATAATAAATATCACAATTTAAAAAAAAAAAATTCTCAGTTTAGGCCGATACGTATTCTTCTACATATTTTTGGTAAAAAAAAAAATCACAATAAGCGTATAGTGACTGGTTTGCGCAAAACAAAATAGGGGACATAATTATGATTTTTTTTTATTTCATTTTTTTACTAGTAATGGCGGTGATTTGCATTTTTTTATTGGGACTGCAACATTATGGCGGACACATCGGACACTTTTGACACATTTTTTGAGACCATTCACATTTATACAGCGATCAGTGCTATAAATATGCACTGATTACTGTATAAATGTGACTGGCAGGGAAGGGGTTAACACTAGGGGGCAAGGAAGGGGTTAAATGTGTTCCCTACTAGTGATTCTAACTGTAGGGGAAGGGGACTGACTGATGGAGGTGACCGATCTGTGTCCCTATGTACAAGGGACACAGCATCGGTCTCCTCTCCCTGACAGGACATGGATCTCTGTGTTTACACACAGAGATCCACGATCCTGCTCAGTTACTGGGCAATCGCGGGTGCCGGGCACGCGCATTGGGTTCCCAGTAAATCCCGCGCCCCCTAGTGGCTCTGCAAGACGAGGACGTCATATGACGTCCTCTCAGAACAAGAGAGCTATCGTGCCGCCGTCAATTGATGTCGGCCGGTAGTAAGGAGGTTAAACTTTATATATAATGCATTGATGCCTGAATGGCATTTTTCAGAGCAGAGCTCCATCAGTAGTTTGTGTGATTGAGTGACAATGCAGGAGCACAATTAGGAGACATGAATGATGGCAGGATCACCAGTTACTAATTTATTGCTTTAAAAATTTTGAAAATACATTTGAAAACCCCTAAAACATGCCTTTTGCTATTTAATTAAATATGGCCACGGTACACTGAGATCTTTCTGAATTAAGCATTGTTTATGTCACCCAAAATTATAGCTCTTAAATGGATGCAGTTCACTGCTCCTACCTTAAAGGTTGTAAACCCTTGTGTATTTTCACCTTAATGCATCCTATGTATTAAGGTGAAAAAACTTCTGGCACTGACTGGCCTCTCAGCCCCCCCGTTTTACTCACCTGAGCCCTTCAATCCCTTGGCGAAGACACGCTCTTACTCTCTGCTCGGGGTTCTCGGCTCTTGATTGGTTAGATTGATAGCAGCGCAGCCAATGATACGGGGCAGAGTCCAGCATTCTTTGTCTATAGACACAAATGCTGAACTCGAGAGCTCGCCCGCAAGGTAACCCCCGGGAGAGCTATGAGAGGAGTTGCCGCAAACCCCAGAAGACGTGGATCGGGGCCACTCTGTGCAAAACGAACTGCACAGTGGAGGTAAGTATGAAATGTTTATTTGTAAAAAAAAAAAAAAACAATGAAGGTTTAGCATCACTTTAAGGCTCCATGCACACTAGCGTTTTTTGCAAGTTCAAAAAAACACTAGAAAAAAAAAACGCTGGATTTGTACAGCTTGTAGCAGCATTTTAGTTGCTTTTAGGCGCATTAGCGTTTTTACAGTACATGAAAAAAATAAAAATAAGGAGCATTTTATTAGCATTTTATTAGCATTTTAGAAGCGTTCAGCGTTTTTTTCTGTTGGAAAAACACTACAATTTTCTTTCTGCTCCTAGACGCTGAAGCTCAAAAAATGCGAATAGCCTAAAGTAGTGTGCATGAACACATAGGATAACACTATTTAGCTTCTAGGAGCAGAAAAAAAATGCTAGCAGCTTCTAGTAGCTTAAAAAAAGACGCTAATGTGCATAGAGCCAAGCAGTATTATACCCAAACGCATACATTTCTTATATTGCAGCTTACCAATTCTTAAATGTGGCGATTGCATTTGTTTTCTTTTTTAGGCTTTCTTTCTTTTATATTCACCTGATGATCCAGCTGGCATATCTGTTGTTTTTCAACAGAGCAAGCTGTCCTGCAGATGTAGCAGTTAGGGACAAACCATTTACTACTCACAGGGGGGCTTACAATGATCAGATTTTATTTATTCATGTAAAACCTTAATCCTAAAATAAAAAAAGCAATTTTTTGTAACTTTGTAAGTGTATCTAAAGCTGCTAATCCATCAATCTAATACTCCACCACACCCCCTCCATCCCCAGACTGACAATGTTGCTAACAGAAGAAAACAAGGTTGCTGTCCATGAGGTAGCAACTCATTTGGTCATGGACAAGGTGTTCGATGAGCTTGGAGGCAAACGGGAGCAGGTAGATGGGTCTTAAGTTATTCAAGCAGGTAGGGTCTAGTGAGGGTTTTTTAAGTATGGGGGTAACCAGTGCATGTTTGAGCGGGGAAGGAAAGGTGTCGGAAGAAAGGGAGAGGTTGGAGATGTGGGTTAGGGAGTTTAGGATAGAGCGGGAAGATGGTCAGAGTAATTGTGAGGGGACAGGGTCCAGGGGATAGGTGGTGAGGTGGGCCATGGAGAGGAGTTTATCAACTTCATCGGTGGTAACTGGGCAGAAGGAGGAGAGTATTGAGTGGGGTGTTGGACCTGATGTGTTGGGTAGGGGAGGAAGTTGAATGCTGGATATCTCCTCGCAAATTGTGTCGATTTTGCTTTTAAAATGGTTGGCAATCTGTTGAGCGGTAAGCAAGTTGGTGCGTGGGGGCAGTAGCAATTGCCACATATAATTCCTAATACATTATACTTACAATGGTTTTGCACAAAGCAGTCCCGCTTCTTCTCTTCTCAGGGCCCCTGCTGGTGCTCATGTCTCCTCCCCTATGCTGAGTGCCCCATAGGCACCCCGGAAGTGGTGCTGTTTTCACAGAAGTGATGCTGATGTTAAAGGGGCGATACTATTATTCTTAAAGCAGTCTATTAATTTAGGTGCACTTTTAGTGTGAGTGCTTTTCTTTGTGGTTTTTAATAAAATAAATGGTTTTAAAGATATATGCACAATGATGGCCTTGTGTTGTTATTTTTGAGTTACAGGTTGGAAAAATGTCCAATCTTATATCTGTAGTCTGAGGTTGGAATCAACCAAAAAGAAGGATGTCCATTGGTGAATTTAGGGATACTTTAAATTTAGACTTTGTTTAATGGACTATACATGTTGGAACATTGGGGGGAGATTTTTCAGAAGCAAGTGTTCACGGATTCTGGAGCAGCTGTGCATATATACGGTATATAAAAGATGCCACGCTATCTTAATAATGTGAACAATACATATGTAATAATGAGTATATAAGGTGACAATAGTAAAATAAAGTGCTATAGCGTCTAAAGAGAATACACTAATAATAAATCTTGTGAATCAAAACAAGATGATTAGATCATAAAGTCCATTTAAAAAAAAAAAATGCGCTTGTGATCAAAATCTAAAACCTATACAGCTGCACCACTTCAGTGAGATATTATCACAAAATAAGACATGTTATAAAAATGTGTTGCGCTAGAACATAAACAAAATCAATAAGCAATAAAACCAAGTGAGTCCAAGAGTCACTGACGTGACATGTGATAAGTGACGACATGCTTTACTGTTGTGTCACCAACTTCCTCCACCTCATGAATAGACCACCACCAATAATCAAGGTATTCTCTTACCAGAAAACGTCGACCCCCTATTACGGGGAGGGTCACGAAGGACCTGTGGGCCAAATCCACAAAGAAATTGCGGATCTTAGTTTTAGGCAGAAAAGTTACACTGGCGCAATTTTAGTATTTTAGGTAGCGATCCACAGAGCACTTACCTCTAAAATTGCGCCAGTGTAGCTGATCTCCTTGCATCTTAAGCGATCCCTAATTAAAATGGGCGATTCCTATTTAAATTAGGGCGCGCTCCCGCGCCGGACGGACTGCGCATGCGTGTGACGTCATTTTTCCCGACGTGCATCGCGCATACGTAGTTTACGTCGGGCTTTGTGGATAGCGACGGGTTCGTAAAGTTGCGACGGGAAAAAAAAAAGTTACGCGACGAAAAAAAAAAATCTAATTTTAAAAAAAAAACGTGGCGATCGAAAAAAAGGTATGGTTTTGCATGGTCTACTAAAGTTAGTCCAAATAAAACCAACCTTAGTTTTGCGCAAGCAAATTCGTAACTTACGCAAATCACACAATGCCTAAAGCTTTGTGGATCTCCGTAAGTACTAATTTGCATACGCAAGGAGGGATTTCGACTCGAAATGCCCCCAGCGGCGGATGCGGTACTGCATCCGAAGATTCAACAGCGTAACTAAATTACGGATGTCGGATCTTCTGCCTAACTTGGGAAAAATCCTTTTGAGGATCGCTCCCAAAGTTAGGCACAGAGATACGCAGGCGGAACAGCAGTTCCGCCTGCGTATCTCTTTTGTGGATTTGGCCCTGTGTGTTTAAGATGCTCCAACCCAAATGTGAGATCCATATGTGTTATTCAGTAAATACAACTTCCAAAGGGCCAATGGGAGAAACAGCAACTACTCTTAATCCAACCGTAGCATTGCACAATGTACCCAGACTTTTAGATCTCAAATTATAGAGATCTCAAACGCTGAAAATGTATCTTAGAAGTTCAGCAGCAAAAGAGAGACATGTTCCAATCCCATGATACAGGTGCTTCACTTCACCAATCTACAGAAAGCAGAAAAACGGTGACATCGTAGGTCCCTCCGCCTTGAGACAGACCAGCTGTCTCCTGCACCGTCCTGCCCCCTCCCCAACGCGTGTCGACACAGGGCCCTGTATCAACACGCGTTGGGGAGGGGACAGGACGGTGCAGGAGACAGCTGGTCTGTCTCAAGGTGGAGGGACATACAATCAAAGTGTTTCATGTGAATACCCTTCAAATTTTATATACTAAAAGTTATCAAACTATCCAGCCTTTTTATATATCTTATATATATATATATATGTGGAGAGTGCTATTGGGCAGCCCAGGATCCCACAGCAATCACAGAACCCAGAGGTGGTTCACATTCGTGTTCTGACTGAACTTAATTGTGAGGTCACACGCTCTGAGGTGAGCGGATTCACATAGGGGGGAGCACCAGTGTGTGGACACGTGAACACGTTTGGATCATAATAACAAGAATCAATTGTGTTTGTAATTTACTTCACCATTTGTCACTTTATTTATTTATGTTTGGATTATCATGATATGATTTTAATATGTTTGAAATGGACTTTTATGATCTAATCATGTTGTTTTGATTCAGGAGATTTATTATTAGTGTATTTTCTTTAGGATCTATAGCACTTTATTTCACTATTGTCACTCTATATATTCATTATTACATATGTATTGTTCACATTATTAAGATAGCGCAACATCTTTTATATGTAAACACTGTTTAGGTAAGAGCTTATGGGACAAGATTAATGCTAGCAGCTGTCCATATAGGAGTTTATTCAGGAGTGGTAGTTTTTTTAATTTAGGCCGCTGTGCATAGTAATGAATCATCTTCTAACTTCAGCTTATTCAATTAAGCGTTGACAATAAGGCTGGGTTAACACTGGTCCGACAAACGCTCCGACATTGGGAGCTTATTTTGCATGACGTGTGAAAATCAATGTTTCCCTATGAGAGCTGTCTTAACTGAACTGACACAAGTCGGTCCGACTTTGAAAATGCTCCTTGTACTACTTTGGTCCGACTTTTATCCTACTTCAGCTCATTGAATATCATTGAAGTCGGATCAAAATCGAATCCTTGACCTAACCATCCGACTTTTGAAATCCGACATGGTGATTACAGCAGCAGTAAAAGGAATTTATCTCACACTGGGATTGTTTTGATTGGTCAAAGGACAAGTCAGACTATCACAAAGTTGGATCAAAGTAGTATCCTGTTCATTCAAGTCGGATGGATGTAGGACCAATGTAGGACTGATGTTACAGAGCAAAGTAGGATGAAAGTCGTATGACTGTGACTGTCGTGTATATTCCAATTCCAGGATATATGTTCTATTCTGCCGCTGAGCCAAATTCATGATGATGTGAGCATACATGCATGTATAAGAAATCACACTGCTTCAGTCTCCATCATCAACTTCAACAGGCAGCCCTTTATTCAGGTTACAGATTTTATAGCCAAAGTGACATAAGCAAACGTCATCACATATGGGTGCATCTGATTGGCTCATTCATATGGTCTTCTCTTGTTACATCTGTTCCTGGCCACGAGGCAAGCATTGAGTTGTCATATTTCTTTGCTCGTGGAAGGGAGGAGGAGAGGGTCACAGAGTAGTAGTTAATTGACATCTGTTTTTCACCTATATATATATATATATCTCAGTCAAGAAAACTACCACTGTCTTGTCACAGAATACTGAAATACACATATACATACACACATATATATATATATATATATATATATATATATATATATATATATATATATATTTATATATATATTAATATATATATATATATATATATATATATATATATATATATATATATATATATATATATATATATATATATATATATTTACATGCACACATATCGCAACATGAAATAAAATAATATAATATAATAAAAAGAATAAAAGAAAGGAAAATAATATTTGAGTGGTTAAAAGAGAAAGATAACATAGACATTTTATTTAGCTCCATCACAGTATCAGTGTAAACCCAGCCTAAGGGCCAGTTCACACTGGAGCTACAAGCACTCCAACTTCGAGAGCACAAGTACCATGACATGTCAAAATCAATGTTTTAACTGGTCTGACTTTTAAAAAAGAAATTCCTGCACTACTTTGGTCAGACTTGTGACATGCGACTTGTGCTCATGGGCAATGTTAGCAAATTTACACTGTTATACAAGCGGTACGCTCCCTTATTTACATTGTAGCAAAGTGTCATTTCTTCAGTGTTGTCACATGAAAAGATATAATAAAATATTTACAAAAATGTGAGGATGTACTCACTTTTGTGAGATACTGTATATATGCTTGTATATACTTGCACTTGAAGGTAAAATTATATATATATTATTTTAAGCCTCTGAATGCATCGCTGCATTGTGGATCTTTACACATCCTGTTTAGACAACAATGTGCCTGTGTTCATGGTTATTCTCTATTTATTTTATTTCCATTTAAAAAGAAAAACCCATATACAAACACATTATTATTCATAATACTTCACAGTTATACAGCACACATCCCTCACCCCCCCCCAAAAAAAAAACTCCACTGGATCTTACTTTAAATGTGTCTTCTATTACTGCACCTCAGTGTAAAGCCACCGTTAGTACATGGTTAATGTGGATAGGCAAATAAAGGTAAATATACATAGACAGATAATCTCCCATTATCCTCTTTTGTATCCCCTACTTTTATCGCTTGATTTCTTCTATTGCATAGAACAGGGGGAAATGGAGGTGGGACTTTATATGAGGCAATGAGGGGTGGATTCATATGCCTCCATCCCTAATATATTTGGACAAAGGGGGAAATTAGTGGGACTTCAAATGAAGCACACTACTAAAATAAAAATGCAATCATGTTTATTGATTCCTGATACACAATCATATAATGTAATGACTGTAATAATTAATGACATTAGGTAACAATTTAATAATTCATATATATATATATATATATATATATATATATATATACACACATATATTCCAACATAGATGGGGATTGTAAATAAATAATAAGGATTACCATATATTGCCATAAGCATAGTAAACAGATGAATCTCAGACATATATTTTGCAATGATGTAGCTTGTAGCAGTAGTTGAGTAGCTCTACGCGTTTCATAGGTTTTCTCAATCATCAGGAGCAATTAAAAGCAAAAATATCTAAAATAAAACATAATAATAGGAGTAAGTGCAAAGTACTTTCATGGATGGAACAGAGGGGAATAATTGGAAGAGGGGGAACAAGCCTTTACCAACCACTCTTACCTGAAGGTAATATAATGATACAAATGATAATGTTGACGGCTGAAGGAACCATGGGAGTGCCACCTCCCCCCCCCCCCCCCGGGGCTGAGGCTACATAGTCCACGGCCGCATGGCAGCCCAAACGATAGTGTAAAGACATAACAATAAGTGTGGGACCCAAGGGGCAGGAGTATAGTATTGGTGAATACTGTATGAAGTTACCAGACATTTTCTGTGAAAGAGACAGTGTATAAATAAATAATTAAACCTGCAACATGGGCAGAGAGAAAAACTATAACCCGAGTGGCATAGACGAGTATGAGAGCCTATAACAGGGTGAAACCACTGTGTGGGAAAGAACCTGTACCTCACCGAAAATAGTGATGTGAACAATGCCAAGGAGAACCCAACAGTGAGGAGCAAGCAAAAAATATATACCTTGACCTTGAGACGAAAAGACCAGACCTTGTGTAGAATGCACGCTATCTGGGGGAGGATAAGGAAAGTGTTCGATCAGTGATTTCTTCTATTGTCTAATTTCTTAAAGTGGTTGTAAAGTCAGAAGTTTGTTTATCTTAATGCATTCTATGCATTTAGATGAAAAGCATTCTGTGTGTAGCAGCCCCCCTAATACTTACCTGAGCCCTATCTCTGTCCAGTGATGTCCACGAGTGTCTCAGCCTCCCGAGACTCTCCCTCATGATTGGCTGAGACACAGTAGTAGCGCCATTGGCTGCCGCTGCTGTCAATCAAAGTCAGTTAGCAAATTAGGAGTGTGAGGGGGCGGGGCCTAGCCACGGCTCCATGTCGAAATGGACACAGGGAGCTGTGTCTCAGCTCGGGTGCCCCCATAGCAAGCTGCTTGCTGTGGGGACACTCGACAGGAGGGAGGGCCAGGAGCGTACAGAAGTGCGACCAAAGAAGAAGAAGATCCAGGCTGCTCTGTGCAGATCCGCTGCAACAGAGCAGATAAGTAGAACATGTTTGTTATTTTTTTAGAAAAAAACAAGACTTTACAATCACTTTCATGCCACGTACACAGAGTCGTTTTTCCCCATGAAAAAAAACAACGTTTTTAAAAACGTCATTTAAAATCATCGTGTGTGGGCTTCACATCGTTTTTCGGCTTCTGAAAAACGAAAAATTTTTTTTCGAACATTCTGCATTTTTTAACGTCGTTTTTTAAAATGTCATTTTTCGGGTTGTAAAAAATTATCGCGAGTGGGCTAAAACGACGTTTTAAACCCGTCCATGCCCAGAAGCGAGTTATGAGACAGGAGCGCTCGTTCTGGTAAAACTATCATTCATAATGGAGTAAGCACATTCATCACGCTGTAACAGACAAAAAAGCGCAAATCGTCTTTTACTAACAAGGAATCAGCTAAAATGAGCCCAAAGGCGAATAGAACTTCAGTTTCAGAGTGCCGTCGTACGTGTTGTACGTCACCGCGCTTTGTTCATCATTTTCTAAAAACGATGGTGTGTGGGCAACATCGTTTTTAATGATGAAGTTGGAAAAACTTTGTTTTTTGGACATGCTGAAAAACGTTGTTTTTTTTCATCCCGAAAAACGACCGTGTGTACGCGGCATCAATTGTAACCAATCTCCCCATATAATTACAAATTTATCTAAGGTGTCTTAATATGTATACATTTTATTTCTTCTATACCACATATGTTATCTGCTTTTCTAATCTATTCCTCTATACTTGGAATTGTTTTGTGTCTTCCAATACTTTGGCATCCACCCTTTAGCACCTTTTATCAGTGTTTTATTACTGCACTTAGAAGAGCCGTCTCTTCTGCTTTGTTTTACCTTTTAGAGCTATTCAACAGATAAGGCAATAAAGTGATAGTAAAGGCAAACGAAAAAAAAAAAATGTCATACTTACCTGCTCTGTGCAGTGGTTTTGCACAAAGCAGCCCCAATCTTCCTATTCTCGGGTCCCCTGCTGGCGCTCCCGGCCCCCCTTCCCCGCCGAGTGCCCACATAGCAAGCAGCTTGCTATGGGGGCATCCAAGCAGGCTTTCTCCTATGCCGCTGCTTTGTGTGTCCATTCACACACAGAGTATGGCTTGGCCCAGCCCCCACTCTCTCCTTTTTGGCTCACTGGCTGTGATTGACAGTAGCGGAAGCCAATGGCTCCTTCTGTTGTCTCAGCCAATGAGGAGGAAGAGACCTGGGATAGCCACAAATCTTGTGCACATCGCTGGATTGAGATGGAGCTCAGGTAAGTATTGTTTTTTTGTTTTTTTTAGCTTCATGCAGTTATGCATGAAAGTAAAAAACTATGGGCCTTTACAACCACTTTAACCACTTAAGACCCAGACCAAAATGCAGGTAAAGGACCTGGCCAGTTTTTGCGATTTGGCACTACGTCGCTTTAAGTGACAATTGCACGGTCGTGCGACGTGGCTCCCAAACAAAATTGGCGTCCTTTTTTCCCCACAAATAGAGCTTTCTTTTGATGGTATGTGATCACCTCTGCGGGTTTTTATTTTTTGCGCTATAAACAAAAATAGAGCGACAATTTTGTAAAAAATTCAATATTTTCTACTTTTTGCTATAATAAATATCCCCCAAAAATATATATAAAAAACGTTTTTTTCCCTCAGTTTAGGCTGATATGTATTCTTCTACCTATTTTTGGTAAAAAAAAAATCACAATAAGCGTTTATCGATTGGTTTATGCAAACATTATAGCGTTTACAAAATAGGGGATACTTTTATTGCATTTTTATTAATTATTTTTTTTTACTACTAATGGCGGCGATCAGCAATTTTTTTCGTGACTGCGACATTATGGCGGACACATCGGACAATTTTGACACAAAAAATGCTATAAAAATGCATTGTTTACTGTGAAAATTGCAATTGCAGTTTGGGAGTTAACCACTAGGGGACGCTGAAGGGGTTAAGTGTGACCTCATATGTGTTTCTAACTGTAGGGGGCGGGGCTGGACTAGTGATGTCATTGTTTGCCTTTCCCTATATCAGGGAACAGACGATCAATGACAGCGCCACAGTGAAGAACGGGGAAGCTGTGTTTACACACAGCTCTCCCCGTTCTTCAGCTCCGGGGACTAATCGTGGGACTCCGGCGGCAATCGGGTCCCGTGACCGCAGTCACGGAGCTTCGGACCGAGTCGCGGGCGCGCGTCCCACAGCTGGGCACTTAAAGAGGACGTACAGGTAGGTGCTTGTGCCCAGCCGTGCCATTCTGCCGACGTATATGTGCAGGAGGCGGTCCTTAAGTGGTTAAGGATCTCTTATACTGGACAGCTGGCATTTCCATACAATGAAACAGAAATCTTCAGGGGTTTATCAGAAGTTGCTGCACCTGTGTTCATATCTGTAAAACTTCTACTTTTTTCCGCCTGCGTGCATTAGGTCTTATGCTGAAATGCGAACAGTTGGGTGGGAACATCTACAGTATTCAGGGAAAAAGATAAGGTTTGGGAATAATGGCAGGGAGATCTTTTTGTTAAGCCCCGTACACACGGTTGGACCTTTGTCCGACCAAAATCACATCGGAATTCCAACGGAAATTCCATCGGAGTAAAAATCTAAACTCCGACGGGAATTCATCGGAATTTCCGATGGAAATAATCTGATGGGGCATACACATGGTCGAAATTTCCGCTGGAAAAAGTCCGCCTGACTTTTTCCATCTGAAATTCCGATCGTGTGTACGGGGCATTACATTGTTGTTTTGTCCAAAGCATTGAAGAAGCAGGAGGGCTCAGCCCACAGTAAATCTACAATATCACATTTGGGTGACTCATTCTGTTTGTGAAACTCATTTATTTTCACTTGAATCCTGGTCTGTTACTGATGTAACTTTATGATGCTTCTTAATGTTTCCTATATTATCTCACTGCTATGTAGCCGTAATGGCTGCATTAAGCTGGAATTTAAAAACTTGGTGTCTCTGTCATGGAGGTGTGGGTTCATATGAATGATAATATGGAATGATGTGATAGATGAATCGATACCTTTTATCATATTAGCTTGAAACCTAATATCACCCATGTGGGCCTAAATTCACGGTATAGCGGAATGAAGAAAGGGTTTATGTGTTGGTTGTTATATTTATGTTTTCCCCCTGCATCCACTGTCAGGCGATCAAGCACTTGTGAGCGATAATTTCGGCTAATTTATTGATTGCTCCCAGGTTCTTGAGCTCCGAGGTAAGGAATGGAAGTGGCTGATGTATGACCTTACTATGCATTTTGTGTTTACGCTGAGCTTTTACACAGTCTATTAGCTGAATATTATTTCAAGGGTTGACACCTGGAGCTACATAAGCAATAATTAATTCTGAAGGAACCTGTTACTGAAGAAGATCATTCATGGGTTATTTCTTCTCTAAATAATGTGTGTGTGTAAAAATAAACGCAATAAATTGACTCAAACCCATTATAGGTATATAGATTATGAAGTTAAACCCTGCTTTTGCATTAAAGTATATGTAAACACAATTTTATTTTATTTTTTTAGATCTGGTCGCTATCGTAGCTTTCTTTTTTGGGTCTTTTTGCTTTATTTTCACGTAGTAATTTTGCGAGTAACACAATTCCTGTCCCTGGGTGGCTATACTCACTGCTCCACTATATCAATGGAGGGAGTCATGGTTGTTACCCAGGCATTATTTCAAACATACATGCCTTTGTCTATCTTCATTACACAGGGGTTGGGCAAATTAGTATGATTTCAGTTCACAGAAAGTGACAAGGATCAATGATCTATTCTGAACTTGCTGAAATTGTTCCTACCCTAAAAAAACGAATGTAACCATCACATTTTAGAACTGGCAAGTTTGAATAAATATAATTTTTGTTAATGAGTTAAGTTATTTAGGAAGATCTGTATTCCTCACTTTAGAACTGAGGGGTACTGAAAAGGTCTTACAAACTGCTTGAAGCTTGCTAGATCCCTGCTGGGAGTGATGTTTTTCAGATTAAAGTTTACAAGCTAAAGTTCACAGAGGCCTTCAAAGAGGCTCACACAAGAGCACTGGTGCACAGCAAGGCCCCAGATTTTGACAAAAGGGATTTAAGCCTAGCCTTCTGCTGTAATGTTCATCACATGGCGCTCTTCACACAGCTTGATGCTTGTTGGTGTGCATACTCTCCAACTTTTTGAGATGGTAATAAGGGACACCTATCAGCAAAAGTATGCAGGCATAGACACACCCCTTGCCGCGCCCCCTTAAAAGAGAATTGTACAAAAAACAAGATTGGTTAAACCCACATAGGCTTTTTTTTACCACTATTCCTTTATATTGGCTTTTGAAATTTACAAATGCAGCAATTTAGAAACCAGGTGACAGGTTTAGATCTGGAAAACACTTTTTGATAGATAAAAAGTACCTTTGAATATACAACTATAGAGATCAGACCAACATGAGGGACAAATGAGGAGGAATGAGGGACAGAGGGACATTGTTCCAAATCAGGGACAGTCCCTTCGAAATCACGGACAGCTGGGAGAATGTGTGTAATGCCACGTACACACGATCGGTCAAACCGATGAGAACGATCTGATGGACTGTTTTCATCAGACCAAAACGATCATTTGTAGGCCCCATCAGTTATTTATCCATCAGTTAAAAAAATTCAATCTTGTTTTAAATTTAACCGATGGATACCTAACCGATAGAAAAAAAAAAAGATCGTTTGTAGGCATGTCCATCGGTTAAAAATCCATGCATGCTCAGAATCAAGTTGACGCATGCTTGGAAGCATTGAACTTCGTTTTTTTCAGCACGTCGTTGTGTTTTACGTCACCGCCTTCTGACACGATCGTTTTTTTAACTGATGGTGTGTAGGCACGACTGACCATCAGTCAGCTTCATCGGTTAACCAATGGAAAAATCCATCAGACCGTTTTCATCGGATGGACCGATCGTGTGTACACGGCATTAGCCTTCCTAAACAATATTACACTACATACATATCTATATGCACTTTCATTGTGCTGTATGATAAAACAGCTTACAATGCAGCAACAATGAGATAAAATTGCATGCTGAAATTTAGCGATAAGAAGAATTGCATATTTTCCAGCAGCAGATCATGTGTGTGATAGCTATATAATGTCATTACCCTGGGGAATATTTAATATATACAGCAAAATAATCTGCCATGGATACTGTCAATAGCACCACACACACACTTATACATAAACAACATTTTCCTTCACAATCATATATTCCATGAAAATATTAACATATTGGTGATTTTATATATATATATATATATATATATATATATATATATATATATATATATATATATATATATATATATATATATATATATATATATATATATATATATATATATATATATATAGGTGTTGTGGGGAAAAATAAATACACATATTGACCTCAGAAGCTGGTGTATATGGTTACACACAAAATATATATATATATATATATATATATATATATATATATATATATATATACACACACATATATTTTCTATATTTTCATACTTTGCACTTATGTATTGGAAAGTAACACTTCTTCATATAGTCCAAATAATACATTTCCACTTTATCTTTTCTGAAATGAAAATGCTCAGTTTCGCTCATTTCTAATCCTGTCTTTCTTTTCTCTCCTCTGCACATTTCCTATTAAATATACAGCACTTCCAGACACTTCAGTGAAGATGTGTTGTTGAAAGAGATGACAATTAGGAATAGTGACATTGAATCAACCAGGTATGAATCACAATGGTCAATTTTCATTTCTATAATAAAGTTGAAATCATTATTTAGGTATAGTCATGTACTATACAGTTCAGGGCATAATAAACACCTGTTTAGTTGTACTTTCTTTGCATAAACAACATATAAAAGGTTAGCATTAACCCTTTCTTAACCACACTATACTAAATGAACAAGGCGCTGGAAATTACCCCTTTCTATTGTCATATTTGCTAAAATATTAAGAGCCTCCTAACTCATCTAAAAATCCCTAGCAACCTTCTCTTCTACAATTTGTTTAGTTTATTATGACAATCGCTTTAATGTGGCGTGATTAGAGCATTTACCAGTTCACTAACCGAATTTGCTTTTCCGTCTTTCTAGCAAACCGTGTCTGAGATGATAGTAACTGGATTTGACTCTATTCCCTTGTCCGTACTTGTAATCCGAATAGATAGGTTAATATGATAAATATGAAAACAATTGCAGTATTATTAGTTAATAAAGAGGACCTGAATTGCGGAAGCCGTGCCAAAAAAATGCAAGCAGAAGAAAGAGGAATAAGTCCCTGGTATTGTCTTCTTCACATTAATGTATTACAATTCCTGCACTCTTTCTGTGTGGAGTTGGCCATCTCAGCAGAGGAGCGGGGCTTTGCTTCTTCATTTCAGAGCTGCCCCCAAACCCCCACCCTCCCCATGACTGGTGTCTTGATGAGTGGTGGGGAAATATTGAGAAGAAGCAGCAGAAGAGGTGTAGAAAGCACAGATCCACAGAATTAATACAACTTAAACAGGAGATCCTTGCACTGCAGGTCAATTTTATTTGCTAATAAGCAATGGGTTATCAAAAATTAGCAATGGGGTGAGGGATAGGAGGTGGGGTGGTCACTGCCCTGAAAATCATGTGCAAAACCAGTGCAATAAAAAAATAAACATCATTTTGCTAACATGTTTCAAAGGTTATACCCTCTTTCTCAAAACTCTTGTTTCAGCCCTTGAGTGATTTTAGTTCATTTGTGAGTATATTTTTTCATGTGTATTTTCTATTAATAAATGGTACAAAAGACAATGCATGAAGCTGGCGTTTCTTGTTGTTTTGTCATTTAGGGGTTGATTTACTAAAACTAGAGAGTGCAAAATCTGGTGCAGCTGTTTATGGTAGCCAATCAGCTTCTAACTTCAGCTTGTTAAATTAAGCTTTCACACAAAAAACCTGGAAGCTGATTGACTACCATGCACAGCTGCACCAGATTTTGCACTCTCCAATTTTAGTAAATCAACTCCTTAGTGTCAAGGATTCACCTGGGTACCTATTGAAGTACAAAGCCAGCAAGATTGTCAGCTACATGACTGCTATGTATATTTGTTTCAGTCCACTACACTTTAGCGCTGAAGTAGTGTTTTTCTTCTGTTTAGATCCTAGGTTCAGACTAAACCATGGACTCACCCCTGCTCCTCACGTACAGCTTTCTTTCCAGCAAGTAGAACAGTGAGCAGCATAGTCGTGAATGTTTTTCTCAAACTAGGATTCACAGGCACAATGCTTTAGATGATCTTACACAACAAATATATAGCTATATGACCTAGAGAGTGTATCAGCCTGACTATTGCAGGACACATCCCAGAAATCACTATATGCAGTATGAAGAGCAAAAGATACTGGGATGGTGGCAGCAGGAAGTTTCTCTTTTGGGGCAACCTTGGGTAGGCAGGGCGAGGAAGAGGATGAACACCAAGCCCGGATCTGTCCAGTAGTCCAGTCAACGAGTGGAGAATGGAGCTTTAACCAAGGAAGTCCCAGAACGATAGGAGTTGAGGCCTTAGGTAAGATAAGGAAGGATATCCACTCCTGGTGAAGTGTCCCTACCAACATCTTAACAGGGAGTGTCTGGAAGCGGATAGGACCCCCTGGGAGAACAGTGCCATCAATCGGCAAGATTGAACAATGAGATTTCCCAGTACATAAATTTCCCAGTGGCTCCGCAATCCAGATATGCCGAGACCGAATAAAAAGAAGCACCAACATGAAGGAACACAGAAAGAAGAAGACGAGAAGGTGAAGGTGACATTTCTGGGTCCAATACTCCACTTTCCAGATGTATTGGACCTGAACGCTTTTCCGGACAAAGAGAGCGAGTGTCACGAAAATTACCTTTGCCCCCACAGTAGAGACACAGGCCTAGAGTTCTGCATCTAGCACGTTCCTCTGGGAATAGCCTGGTCTGACCCAGCTGCATGGGTTCCTCAGCTGGCAGGAGATGCTCCACGGGTCGAAGAGGGGAGCTTAGGCTGACCAAGGAATGCTGGCGTCGCTTTTCTAGGGTCATTTCCTGAAAGCGAATATCGATCTGGTTACACTAGGAGATAACTTTGTCCAGATCAGTGGGGATGGTTCTTCCTGCCCGGCTTCCCTTTTCCTGGGCTTCCCCAGTGACGTAGCAGAGGGTACATCACAGGGTGCGGGGTCACGTGACGGGTGGCCCTGCCTCCTCTATATAAGTAATGTCACAGCTCCAGCACGTCATTCGCTGGGCTGTGTCCAGCGTTGAGAGGAGGTCGGGGATGCTGCGCTCCGGATGGATCTTCTCATCGCTGGAGCGGAGATCACCCGGCCGTCGCTCGATCTTCTCATCGCTGGAGATCACCCGCAGCCGTCGCAGGAGCGGGACAACGTTGGAGCAGGAAGCCTGGAACGAGTGGATTATCACCGCTGGAGTTTTTTTTTTTTTTTATTAATAAAGGACTTTATTCTACGGTGTGTGTGTGTGTGTGTTTTTTTTACAAGACCTTACACTTCCTTCGTGAAATGGTAGGGGTACAGTGTACCCCATTACCATTTCACACAGGGGGGGGTCAGAATCTGGGGGTCCCCTTTGTTAAAGGGGTCTTCCAGATTCTGATAAGCCTCCCGCCCGCATACCCCCACAACCACCGGGCAAGGGTTGTGGGGATGAGATCCTTGTCCCCATCAACATGGGGACATCCTCCCCATGTTGAGGGCATGTGGCCTGGTGCGGTTCAGGAGAGGGGGGGCCGCACTCTGTCCCCCCCTCTTTTCTGAGGCCGGCCAGGTCAACGTGCTCGGATAACGGGTCTGGTTATGGATATTTAGGGGGAACCGCACGTCATTTTTGTTTTAAATTGACGGCGGGGTTCCCCTTAATATCCATACCAGACCTGAAGGGTCTGGTTATGGATATTTAGGGGGAACCGCACGTAATTTTTTTTTAAATTGACCGCGGGGTTCCCCTTAATATCCATACCAGACCTAAAGGGTCTGGTTATTGAATTTGCGGGGACCTCCGCGCATTTTTTTTCCCGAACTCCGATTCCGGACCCGAACTTTTTCCAATTATTCAGGTTCGGGTCCGGATTCAGAAAAAACCCAAAATCCGTACCGAACCCGAACTTTACAGTTCGGGTTCGCTCAACCCTAGACACGACCCGATTCTTCGAAGATATTCCGACAAAGTTTCAAGAAGTCAGGCTATAAACCACTGGATTATTCAGTTCCCACAGAGGGGCTGCCCAGGCTAAAGCTTCACCGGAGAGGAGGGAAATGATATAGGCTACCTTTGCCCGATCAGACAGAAAGTTTTGGGGCTGGAGCTCAAAATGAATAGTGCATTGGCTAAGGAACACCCTGCAGGCCTTGGAGTCCCCAGAGAAATGGGACAGGGCTGGCAGTTGTAGTGAATGTGTGGCTGCGGCTGCGATTACGACCGGAATAGGTTTCCCACAACTGATAGCGGCACACGGCAAGCAGGAACTCAAACACGCAATAACTTAACAAACACTGTTGATCAGCACGGCTGGCTTGCAGTGCACAGGTTAAAATAGAGTTCCCTGATAGGGCCTGGGGTGGAGCCATGCTAGAGGAGAGATTACTTAAGCAGCCAGGTGAGAGTGGCTGGCCTCTAAGGTGAACACATGGAGGAAGTAAGCTGCAGACAAACATTACTGCATATCCATGACAGATATGCACTGCTATTTTACTAGAAAAATTCACTACTCTTTTACAAGAGGCAGCTGTAGACATCATTCAGATATCTTTTTCAGTTGGCTATTCCCTACAGTGTAAAACCCAAAATAGTGGCTGTTTAGCCACTTTATTGCTTTTACAGGCAGCGGGAGAGGTTGCCCTCTTCTACCACCCTCTGGTGCTTCTCCCAGCTCGCCTGTGGAAACTGGAAAATGAATCCATGGTGGCGGATTACCATAGAGCTGACTGGGGACCAGATGGTCCCCAGCCATCTCTATGACCCTTGGAGGCCAGAAGCGACGTCATGATGTCACTTCCGGCGCCGGCAGATGTAAACACTGCCATTTTTCTTTTTGCTGGGAAGTCTAAGATAATTTTTTTGGGGGATCTCAGGCTTTCCAGCTTAGAGGAGAGATCTGGGGACTTATAGACCTGTCATGCCCTATTCCTACTACAAGGGATGTTTACAGTGATAACAAAAAAATGTAAAGGGAAAGTTTCAAAATAAAAAAAATAAACAATAATTTTTTTTTTTTAAAGTGCCCCCATCCCCTCGTGTTAGCACGCAGACCCATCCCCTCGTGTTAGCACGCAGAAGCAAACACACACTTAGGTCACGTCCACATATGTAAACAGCATTAAAACCACACATGTGAGGTATTGCCGTGAATGTCAGAGCGAGAGTAATAATTCTATCACAAGCTCTCATCTGTAACTCTAAACTGGTAACCTGTAAAAAATGTAAGTTGCCAATGGAGATTTTTAAGTACTGGTGTTTGATGCCTTTCCATGAGTGTGAGCAATTTTAAAGCATGAAATGTTAGGTATCTATTTACTCATTGTAGCATTATCTTGAACAGTATACAAAAAATATTGGGTTAGCTTTAGTGTTTTGGTTTTTATTTTAGTTCATGAAAGTGTTTTTTTTCCCCCAAAGAAATCGCGTTTTAAAAATTGCTGTGTGACGTAAAAAATTGCAATGGTTGCCATTCTATTCCCTAGGGTCTCTGCTAAAAAATATATACGGTACATGTAGGAGAGGAATGCCAGAATTGGCCTGGTATATAAGTGGTTAACAAATCTTCACTTTTTTGTCAGGTAAAAAACACCCTTTGAGATTTACTGTCAAATAATCTGTTACATGCCAAAAATGAAAAATGTGGTCACAAAGGTTTTGATTTACTTATGGACATGAAACAGCGACATAATTAAATCTCCCAAGCAGATCCATTTGAAAAATAATTTCAATCTATATGATTCTATTTCCATTCTATTTATCACTCACCGGTGTCTCCAAACCTGTCTAGGTTGAATAATAATTACTTAGTGTTTCTTCCTTTGTTGTGGAACTTTTAATTTACCCCCATTTTACATAAACAAGCCTGCTCATCCACACAGACCTCGGAGACCTGGAGCAGCATTTCCAATTAACATTTCATAAGTAGAAAGATTTATTCCCAGTCAATCCAGGGGCAGGTTGGGGCATGAGAGAAGTTACAGAGAGAAATCCTTGCAGGGTAAACACGATGGAAACGTGGATGAGATCAGAGCTCATTTCGAATGCAAATGAAAGGGGCTTATATCAAGATAATGCTTCTCTCTCTCGCACCTTCCACTGAGGTGTAAATGACTAATTACTCCATGACACAGTGCTACCTTTATAATTAGAGTTAGGTCCTGTATTGTAGATTCAGCACCATTGATTAAAATTGCTCATATGCTTTGAAGTCTCCTTAAATCCTTGCTTCCAATATATCTGAAATGCAATAAACCCACAGCAATCTTTTATACCTTTCCGCTATTTATATGTTAAAAGAGAACACCAAAATAACACAAAATATATTTGTAAAATTTCTGCAGAGTTCTGGGGCTGAAGGAGATAAAGAAGTGTACCACTGACAATGGATTCCTTCTCGATGTGAACGATACATTTTTGTAGATTTTTTTTTCGCTCAGTTTGTAGCTTGAATGAAAGGTGTACATGGATCTGTCCATAAACAGAACAATACATAAATGTACAAGCTCTAAACTACATTCAGCATTTTATGTTAATGCAGAAGTTTCTGTTTATACATTTGCAAATACATGCATCTATGCTGTCACATCAAAAGATAAATATGAACAGAAGAATTGGTGTATATCGCGCTGACATACCGTATATATACTCAAGTATAAGCTGAGTTTTTCAGCCCTATTTTTAAGGCTGAAAAAACCTCCCTCGGCTTATACTCGAGTCAGTGTACCTGAAGTTATTGAAAGGCTGCGGGCGTCCATCGTTTAAAATTTGCGATCTCCTCCTGGTCCCTTCCGTGATAGGGGAACTGTGTCTGCTAAAAAACGCCTATCACAAACGTTCTCTCATCCTCGGGTTTCCCAGCAGACACTGTGTTCAGTGTTCTGCCAATCACTCGGACAAGAGGACGTCTGTGATTGGTGGAACACTGAACACAGTGTCTGCTGGGAAACTGAGTCCGAGGATGAAAGAACGTCCGTAAATAGGCAAAACTGTGTCTGCGGAGAAACACCTTTCACGGAAGGGACCAGGAGGAGACCGCGAGTTTTAAACAATGAATGGACGCCCGCAGCCTGTCAATTTCAGGTACACTGACAATGGGCACAGTGAGGATGGACACAGGGAGGTTGCAATGGGCACAGTGAGGTGGGCACAGTGAGGTTGCAATGGGTACAGTGAGGTTGGCACTGTGAGGTTGCAATGGGGACAGTGACGTTGGCACATTGAGGTTGCAATGGGCACAGTGAGGCATGAAAATGGGCATTGTTGACCCTCTTTTCTGCTTACAGTGGCTGCTGCATTATCATTCTAGGCTTATACTCGAGTCTATATGTTTTCCCATTTTTTTGGGGTAAAATTAGGTACCTCGGCTTATACTCGAGTATATACGGTATAGCTAATTGCAGCTAGCACAACACTAAGACACGTGTAAATCAAGGCATATGTGAAAAGTAAATTTTTTGTGCAGTGCTCAAAAAATGAAAATACATATACAAACTACAAACTAATGTACACTGTGCAATGACCACAAAAACTAATAATAATGAAAAAGAGATGTGAAAGTCATATGCAAACTAAAGTCCATGTGCCATCATATAAGGGTTGTTTTAAAATATAAACATAACAGTCTTTGAATGAACAGTGAAAACAAATGGTGTAAAAAGAAGTGGGATTCCACATGACATCAATGTTGAAGTGAAGACACAGACAATAGACCCACCACATAGTGAGGAGGCTTACCGGAGTGAGAGGACTCGAATGGGCATATGCTCAGAGAGTCAACAAGGCTTATGGTGCAAGGCTTATGGTGCAACCACCAAAATATGGGACCTCCACATCTGGGCTCCAGATCAAGTTGTAAGACAATCCAACTGGTCAAGATATGCCAGAAGAAGCAGTCCTCGGAAGCAGCCAACTTGTCAGACCAAATCCTCTCAAGTATTCAAAATGGCATGACCAAAAAAGAAAATACTCCACATAGTGTTAATCCGTAAAAATGTATTAAAAGAAAATTGCAAACACTCCCATTTAGAAAGTGGAGGTTTGTGGGTAACGCAATGATAAAAACTATAATCTCTTCTAGCACCTACCTAGGAGGGGGCTACATATAGCAATAAATAAATTGAGAGCAGATATTTCAAGGAGGTAACCCCATATTCCTTACAGCAACACAACAGAAGCCTATATTCACTCAAGGCAGCTGAAGACCACCCGTGTATGTCTGCACCAAATCCCCTGTATTTTATCCCTTCCCACCAAGCATACGCACATATGCGTCCTCGGCTTTCGGGGGTTATAACGGGATGATGCCCACAGCTGCGATTGGCTCTCCAGAGATAACAACCGATGTGGCTAAAAGCCGCTTGGTTGTTATCCCGGAGGACACCCCCCCTTCCGCCACCTCCGCCACTCTTACCGTGTCTCCCGTCCCACCGAGAGACCCGATCAACGATCTGCAGCCTCCATTCTCTAGCCGCAGACTGAAACAAAGCCGCAAACGGCTTTGATTCAGTCTCTTCAGTGTAAACACGGAAGCAATGTCACATTGTCACTTCCTGTTTACTCAGCTACCAATGGTGGCAGTTTTAAAAAAATACACAGTATTCAGAATCTTCATTTTTCAGCGATTTGAATACTTTGAAGTGCAAAAGAGGGATCGGGGGTCTTTCAGACCCCCAATCCCTCCATAAAGAGTACCTGTCACCACCTATTACTGTCACAAGGGATGTTTACAACATATAAAATAGAGGATAGAGGTTGCCAGGGCAGCACAGAATTATATTTTTTCCTATTAGAACATGAAGTTTTTGGTACTTTACAAATGGTTAGGTCATTCAGATGGTAATTTTGACTTTGTACGTCTATATAAAAGTATCCTGTTCTCTTTGCATTGTTACCATTGTGTGAAATCCCTGGTGGTCCTGCAAGTCCCTCTGCCTTCCTTAATAAAAACTGACCGCACTAAGCACCAAACAGTGGTCAATTTTCTAGCTGTGCTGAGAACTCAGCCTGCTCTCTTTGAAAGATCAGATTCCTGACCACCCCCCCCCCCCCCACACACACACACACAGACACACACATACACACACAGCCTTTCACTGGAAAGCTCAGTGTACTGCTGCTTGTTCTCTCTTCTCTCCACTCTTATGCAGCTGAGAACAGAAGGAATTTGATATCTTATAAAAAAGGGGAAAACCTGTTTATAATGTTTTTTATAGTTATACACAAATGTTTTGCCTTTTATTTTTATTTTAACTGAATGGGTTATTTTACAAGGTGAGGGTTTACATAGGCTTTAATCATTTTAATCTTTGAGGCTAGGTGTGGCTGTAACATGTAAGCAAGGTTAATTACATGTTTACAATACCGCTCTTTCTAAAAAAAATGCAACAAAGGGGGTTATTTACAAAAGGCAAATCGACTTTGCACTACAAGTGCATTTGAAATTGCACTGAAGGTACACTTGGAAGTGCAGTCGCTGTAAATCTGCGGGGTAGATCTGAAATGAGGGGAAGTCCTGCTGATTTTATCATCCAATCATATGCAAGCTAAAAAGTTGTTTTTTATTTTCCTTGCATGTCCCCCTCGGATCTACAGCAACTGCACTTGCAGTGCACTTGTAGTGCAAAGTGGATTTGCCTTTAGTAAATAACCCCCAAAGTGTTTAAAAAATAATAATAAATACATAAGGTCCAATATAATAACTCTGTGTCTTCAACCCTTTTTTTCCTCCAAATATTATTCAAATATTTCTATCCTTCACAAATCATGCTTCTGTATCGCCACTCTTAATAACCTCCACCAACACCGGATGTGATCTCATCTGGAGCACATGACCATACAATAAATGCAAGGTCCCTCCTATGTGGACTATGCAATTTTAAACTTTGCTCCTGATTAGTGATCCATGATCAAATGGTTCTTTCACTGATGGACTTTCTGAGACTCCTCCTCCTTACTCATCCATTCCCCAAAATAACAAATTGGCAGTGCTTTATCCTTTATAACTGTTTATTCTCTTATACTAACAATGCAGTATTACACTTACTTATTTGTGGTGCCCCACCACACCAGGTATAGCCATCAATAGAACAAATAGGCATGCTGTATTACCCATCAACGTTCTATGGATTACCGGTCTTATGTACTCCTCAAGCGCCATTATGTCACCCAGCCCCCTCCCATCCCCCTGACGAAGAAATGTGATCCTGTGGCGTAACATGTAGGGGAGGGGATCAATGACATCACAATGCTTGCAGTGTACATGAGACTGGTAATCCAAAGAACGCTACCACTACAAAACTTGTTCGACCACACCTTAAATATGCTGTACAGTTCTGGTCTCCAGTCCTCAGAGGGGATGTGCTGGAACTTGATAGAGTCCAGAGAAGAGCAACAAAACTAATAAAAGAATGGAGGATCTCTGTTATGAGGAATGTTTACAAACATTTAACTTATTATCCCTGGAGAAGAGACCCTTAAGAGGGGATATGATAGTGACATGCAAATATCCTAATGGTGATTTTAGCATGGGGGGAAACTATTCAGTCTCATGTCACTCAAGAAGACACTTGGCCACTCAACGAAGTTAGACAAGTGGTTCAACTTTTTTTACTGCTAGAGTAGTAAGGATGTAGAACTCCCTTCCACACTGTGGTTTCAGCCAGTAATTTTGCTAATTAAAAAAATCTTAGATTGAACACAATATACAGAGATATGGGAAGTGGTAGAGACATAATACACACACACCCACACAGGTTGAACTTGATGGACTGGTGTCTTTATTCAGCTTTACCAACTATGTAACTATGGGGCACCCATACCCCACTGAAGTCTATGGGAGCTGGATCTAAATTATTATACCCACTTTTACACTTAAAGCGGTGGTTCACCCTAAAATCCACTTTCTGTCACTAGATCCAGCATACTGCTGACATCTGCAGTATGCTGGATTTTTTTTTCTTTTTTTTGTACTTATCGTTTTATCCGTATGTCTGCTCCGGCTCGAGCGGGGAATCCGTCGGGGAATGGGCGTTCCTAAGTAAAGCGCAGTTGATTGACGGGCTTGGATAGCACGTCACACCTTCCGGAAATAGCCGACGTGACTCTCGGCTGCTTACGGCGCTATACGGCGCCTGCGCCTGCCGTGTAGAGCTGACTGCGCAGGCGCCGTAAATTGCCGAGAGTCACGTCGGCTATTTCCGGAAGGTGTGACGCGCTATCCAAGCCTGTCAATCAACTGCGCTTTACTTAGGAACGCCTATACCCGGAAGGATACGCCGCTCGGAGCCGGAGCAGACATACGGATAAAACGATAAGTACAAAAAAAAAAATCCAGCATACTGCAGATGTCAGCAGTATGCTGGATCTAGTGACAGAAAGTGGATTTTAGGGTGAACCACCGCTTTAAGTAATTTTACAAGCTTTTGGTAACACTGCCATTGGGGACATGTACCATTGGAAAATATATAAAACAGAATACCATTCAGCAGGGAGCAGGGCTTTTAATAAGGCTTGAAAGGGCAATAACAGGTTTGGGGGATTTTTAAACCAGCACATGAAGTGGTACACCTGTATGATGTACGTTTAAAGCTAAATGACAGTTCCTGGTGAGCCTTCTTCTGTTTGAACAAAATAGCATGGGGGTCCCCCTCTACATCCATACTAGACTCTTACAGTATATACTAAATAAGGGTTTATTATAGATTTTGAGGTGAACTCATGGCATTGTTTTCTTAACCACTTGACCACTGGGCACGAAAACCCCCTTAATCACCAGACCAATTTTCAGCTTTCGGTGCTCTCACAATTTGAATGACAATTACTCAGTCATACAACATTGTACCCATCTGAAATTTTTGTCCTTTTTTTCCCACAAATAGAGCTTTCTTTTGGTGGTATTTGATCACCTCTGCGGTTTTTATTTTTTGCGCTATAAAAGAAAAAAGACTGAAAATTCTGTAAAAAAAAAAAAAAAAATCTAGTTTCTGTCATATTAGCAGGTTATTTCTCACACACAGCATATGCATACTACAAATTACACCCCAAAACACATTCTGCTATTCCTCCCGAGTATAGCGATACCACATGTTTGCGACTTTTACACAGCGTGGCCACATAGAGAGGCCCAACATGCAGGGAGCACCATCAGGCGTTCTGGAGCACCCAGGCCAATTCTGACATTTCTCTCCTACATGTAAAAATCATCATTTATTTGCTAAAAAAATTACATAGAAACCCAAAACATTATATATGCTTTTTTTTCAAAGACCCTAGAGAATACAATGGCGGTTGTTGCAACTTTTTATCTTGCACGGTATTTTCGCAGCAATTTTTTGAACGCGTGTTTTTAAAAAAAAAAACAGTTTTGTGCTTAAAAAAAAAAAAAAACAGTAAAGTTAGCCCAATGTTTTTGCATAATATGAAAGATGAAGTTACGCCGAGTAAATAGATACCCAACATGTCACCCTTCAAAATTGCACACGCTCGTGAAATTGCGCCAAACGTTGCTACTTAAAAATCCCCATAGGCGACGTATTGCAAGGTATTGGAGTATTGAGGGTATTGCGGAGTATTGGGGGGGTATTGCAGAGTATGGGGGGGTATTGCAGATTATGGGGGGGGGTATTGCAGAGTATGGGGGGGGGTATTGCAGAGTATGGGGTGGGGTATTGCAGAGTATGGGGGGGGTATTGCAGAGTATGGGGGGGGTATTGCAGAGTATGGGGGGGGTATTGCAGAGTATGGGGGGGGGTATTGCAGAGTATGGGGGGGGGTATTGCAGAGTATGGGGGGGGGGGTATTGCAGAGTATGGGGGGGGGGTATTGCAGAGTATGGGGGGGTGGGTATTGCAGAGTATGGGTGGGTGGGTATTGCAGAGTATGGGTGGGTGGGTATTGCAGAGTAAAATAAAAAAAATGATGAGTGCAATACTCTGCAATACCCCACCCCATACTCTGCAATACCCCACCCCATACTCTGCAATACCCCACCCCATACTCTGCAATACCCACCCCCCCAGGGTGGGTATTGCAGAGTATGGGGTGGGGTATTGCAGAGTATGGGGTGGGGTATTGCACTCATCATTATTTTTTTTTTACTGCAGAGTATTGCGCAGGGATGGCTGGATCTGTGACTGCAATTGTCACAGATCCAGCCCACAGTGCGGCGGCTGCTGCTGCCGCCCGATCCCCCCCCCTCCCTCTCCTCTCACACTGTACCGAACGGTACAGAGAGGAGAGGGAGGAACCGGCGTCATTACATGACGCCGGTTTGTTTACAAGTGATCGCGCCGTCATTGGACGGCGCGATCACGTGGTAAGGAGCCGCTTCCATTGGCTCCTTACCGCGAGTGCTGTTGCTGCGGGTCCCGTAGACCCGGCGAGCACCGGCGATCGCGTGTGCGCGCCCGCTCGGGCGCGCACAACGCAGTCTCTGGGAGGACGTACATTGACGCCCTCCTAGAGTACAGGAACCGCTCTGTAGCCGTATTTTGGCTATAGGGCGGTTACCAACTGGTTAATAGGACCAGCACACTTTTTTTAAGAAAGAAAAAATCCATACCAGACCTAATCTTTGTTAAGGGTCTGGTATAGATTTTTGAAGGGAGTTTATGAAAAAAAAATAAGTGCCCCTCTCTAAATCCATACCAGACTCCTGGTATGTAGTGAGCATGTGCAGTGGGAAAAGTGAGAACAGATATACAGACCTATATAAGTTAAGCAAGTAGGATTTCTCTCACCAGACAAGGCAAAATGATGATTGTCCTAAACTGGAGATAAATATCAGTTTTATTTTCCAGCTATACGTTGAAATTTAATTTAGGATTGTTACTTTAATGCTAATGAGAATAAAGATGGCAGAAGGTTTTGGAAAATGTTAATTAATTCCTCTGTAGTGTTGACCTTTAAAGGTCAATAGCTGTGTCCCTCTTGTGCAGTAACGATAGCTTATGAAATAGTTGTCAATGATAGGTCAATATCCCTGAATGAGAGTTTGTCCATTCCATGCTGGAGCCTGATTACAGCAAGAGAGGAAATGTTAAATATTACTAGACTACCAGCCAACGATCCATCTTCAGTGAAGTACAAGAAGCAGTCTCCAATCCAACTCAACACAAAAGTACAAAGATTCATTAAAGGAAAATGAGTGATGTCACAGCAGCTGATATATCCAAGGATGCCAGTTCCAGACATCTATTATGAGCATAATAATATTGGAAATAATCCACATTGTAGGGCCCTGAGGGGATATTAGGATTTTTTAACTAACCTTGACACTGTAAAGACAAAGGGGTGACCAAAGAGGCCAGGGTTAGTGGAACATGAATTGTGAATTATGTGTAGTGTAGAGCTTCTCTGTACTACTCAGATACTTGATTCATATGTCAGTATGTGCAGCAAAATAATGTATTTAAAGTCTGGGTTGAAAAAAACAATACTTTCCTGCAAGAAGCTGCATCCATGGTAGACACTAGACAGGTTGAAGATCTTGGGCCAGATTCTCAGAAGAGTTACGCCGGAGTATCTACTGATACACCGGCGTAATTCGAATTTCCCGCCGGCGTATCATTGTTTTGTATTCACAAAACAAGATACGACGGATTTAGGCTAGGATCCGACTTGTGTAAACCACTTACACCGTCGGATCCTAAATGCAATACAACGCCGACCGCTAGGTGGCGTTTACGTTCAGGTCTCATTTGTTTATGCAAATGAGCCTGATATGTCGATTCCCGAACGAATTTGCGTCGCGTAGCCGTCGCTTACGTCGTTTGCGTAAGCGTAAGGTTACCCCTGCTATAAGAGGGGTAACCTTACGCCAGTCTGCCGTATGCCATGTTAAGTATGGCGTCGGGTCCGCGTCGTCTTTTCCCGTCGGGGACATCGTTTTCCTAAGTCGTTCTTGAATATGACTTTACGTCAATGACGCACACGTCGGCGTCATTGACGTTTTCCGTCGAGAACTGGAGCATGCGCACTGGGCTATTTTAAGCCCGGCGCATGCGCAGTTCGATCGGCACGGGGGCGCGCCTAATTTAAATACAAGCCGCCCCCTTGGAATTACGCGGGGATAAGCCGGGCCAATTACACTACGCCGCCGCAAATTACGGAGCAAGTGTTTGGGGAATACAGCACTTGCTCCTGTAAGTTGGTAAATTCCTGTAGTAGTGTAAATAGCTTAGGCGACGCCGCCGTAGGATCTACCAGAATCTGGCCCCTTGATTTTTATTATGGTGCGTGAATAAGGCGGGGGTTCCTTTACATATCTGTAGTCCTGCACTCACAGGCAAGAATCAAATCAGTGGTTTTACTCACATAATTATGGTAATAATGATAAATAATATCTTTTAATAAAAATTGGCTCTGATTTTAACCCTACTGACCTAGCTGTCAAATCCGTTTTATCCATGGAAGAACAAATACAATTCTTTTCCTTGGAAACATAAATGTAGCGGTTGGTTGTTAATAGTTACAAACATCCACCAAATCACCCTGCTACCAGACCCCCATATATCACATCTGAGACAATGAGCAATCATTTGCGTTGTTTTGTTACGTTTATTGCGGGATACAACTTGGTTGAGGTAGAGGCAGATATGAGATGCCCATAGCACTTATTTAATTTCCATCACATGTATGGAGCATTGATTAGTAGAATTAGCCCTGAAAACTGATGCACTTCTAACATTCACAGTCTCTTCCCCTGCATATCTCCACTGCAGACTATTGTTCCTCTTACTATGCACTGGCTCCTGCAGAGTATTACTCCCTTGAACTCCTCTCCTCTTGTACAAATCCTTTGCTGCAAAACTGTTATGCCCTGTACACACAATCGGATATCTGATGATTAAGCACTAATTTTGAGTGCGAAACGTGTCGGCTGTCCTGTCGTTGTGGTTGTTGTGATTGTGCATGTTCAGTGGAAAATAAAAGACAACTTTTTTTAAGTTCTTCCGGAGTGCGGCTGTCCATTTTCCGTTCTTCAGTCTACTATTGCAGAGTATTACTCCCTTGAACTCCTCTCCTCTTGTACAAATCCTTTGCTGCAAAACTGTTATGCCCTGTACACACGATCGGATATCTTATGGAATCTAATCCGATGAAGCTGACTTTTATCAGTCTTGCCTACACACCATCGGTCAAAAATCCGACCTTGTCCAAACGCGGTGACGTAAAACACTACGACGTGCTGAGAAAAATGAAGTTCAATGCTTCCGAGCATGCGTCGACTTGATTCTGAGCATGCATGGATTTTTGACTGATGGACTTCCCCACAGACGATTGTTTTTTTTCTATTGTTTTTTTAACCATGGGAAAAATTTAAAACAGGTTCTATTTTTTTTCACAGATGGAAAAAAAATGATGGGGCCCACACACGATCGGTTAGTCCGATGAAAACGGTCCATCGGTCCGTTTTCATCAGACAAACCAATCGTGTGTACAGGGCTTTAGATTACTGTCTCATCACTTCCAGTAAGACAAAAAAAAAGGATCACTCTGAATAACCCCAGCTTGCTGGCTGTACTTATTTATTGTAGTAAAGTCTCTTGAATGGTGTTGCTTGAGAAAATCACTAAACCAGAGGTATACTGTACCTCTCCCCAGCGGCTCAGGGATTTTAGTAGTTATACAGTCTCTTGGATAATATTACCTGAGCGCTTTTTACTAGGGCAGAGATACTCTGTACCTCTCCCCGATGGCCCAGCAACTAAGGCCTTGTACTCACGACCGGATCTGTGCGCTGAAAACTGTCTGCCGGACAGTTTCCGGCGTACAAGGCTGATTTTTGTTTGGTTCCGCTGGCTTGTACACACCAGCGGACCAAATTACCGTCGTACCGGAACGCGTGCACGTAAACTACGTACGACGTCACTATAAAGGGGAAGACCAAACTTAATGGCGCCGCCCTCTGTTCCTCTTTTGCTAGTTACGGGTTTGCTCGTGTTAGTGAAGGTTTGGTTAGAGCTGATTCGCGCTTCTCGGTCTCCAGGCTTTGACAGCGTGTATTCACGGGTTCAGTGCGTGTGCTTGCGGTAACGTAGTTGTCATTCGGCTATAGGCTAGCAGGTTGTTTCTGCTTTAGCAGTTGCATCCTGTGCGCTCGTATCTGTTTGTCACGCGTTTGTCGCAGGTAGTGCTGGATTTGCGAGTGCTTTCTGTTTGAGTGTGTTCTTGACTGACCAGCCGGCCGGTTTGAAGCCATGATGGAGCAGCAGCGTCAATTTTCGCGAGTTGGAGCTGTTTATGGGATGGCTGCTGGATATGTTCATTTTTCCAGTACTTTGGCCAGAAACAGGGGGCGGAGGCGTTTCTGGACCAAGAATTGGTTGCGCCAGCGTGACCAGTTCTCACATATGCCTCTGCTTAGGGAACTCCAGGAGAATAATCCTAATAACTTTAGGAATTTTCTCCGCATGACGGACCCCGTATTCAACAGTCTTCTGGATCTTCTGTCCCCCTATATCACGAGGCAGGACACTGTGATGCGCCAAGCCATCACGGCCGAGCAGAGGCTTATTGCCACGTTGCGGTACCTGGCGACTGGGAGGAGCCTGCAGGACCTCAAGTTCTCGACAGGCATCTCTCCGCAGGCGCTTGGGGTCATCATACCGGACACGTGTGCTGCCATCATCAAAGTTCTGCATGTGGAGTATATTAAGGTAAGTTTCCTGGCTGTAATAATGTGGCCAACTAACTTTATTTTTAATTTCCCAGATATGCTGTGTGTTTAACTAACGTTCCCTTTTCTCCCTATGCATGTTGATATAAGCTTTACATGTTTTATTCTTGACCTACCTGCATATTTGTCCCTTACCCAATATTAACCTGTCCAGCATGCTATCCTAGGGACAAACCCACCTTTCCATTTTTTAAAACACGAATTTTTGGTTTTTGTGTCCCCCCCCCCCCCCTTCAAACTTTTTTAGTCCCCATCAGAGGGCTGTGGAGTCTCTTAATTAAGTGGCCCTATATATTTCATTCCACAAATTCTCCATGCACATTTTTCAAATGCAATTTTAATACTGTGAATTTTCACAAGGATGCTTGTAGGATGTTTTTGTGCCAAAGTACTAAATCTCTTTTTTTGTTTGTCCCCACAGCTACCCTCCACACCACAGGAATGGCAGTCTGTGGCTTCCCAATTTGCCCAGCGGTGGGATTTTCCAAACTGCGGTGGAGCAATAGATGGGAAACACGTCCGCATTGTGCCCCCACCCCACTCGGGGTCCTACTATTATAATTACAAGGGTTATCATAGTATTGTGTTGATGGCGGTGGTGTCGGCACAGTATGAGTTTCTATATGTGGACGTGGGGAAGAATGGCCGGATGTCTGATGGGGGAGTGTTCGCACGGACTGATTTCTATGATCGTCTCCAAGCTGGTGGTCTGGCATTGCCACCAGATGAAGAGAATGTGGAAGGACTTCCGTTTGTGTTCCTAGCGGACGAGGCTTTCGGGCTTGGTCCTCACCTCATGCGGCCTTTTCCCCAGAGGACCCTCACCTCAGAGAGGAGTGTGTTTAATTTTCGGTTGGCCAGGGCTCGGAGGGTAGTCGAGAATGCCTTTGGGATACTCACCAACCGGTTCCGCCTGTTCAGGACATCGATACATCTGGCGGAATATAAATTGGACACCGTTGTATTTGCCTGCTGCATTTTGCACAACTTTTTACGCAGGCACTCCCAGACGTACCCACCCGACATCGGTTCTGAGGCAAGACTACCCTCAGATCCCCTTCCCGGGCTGGACACTGGTCGCGCTGGCTTGGCCCCCCAATCAGCTCGTGAGGTACGCGACAAATATGTTGAGTACTTCATGGGTCGGGGGGCCATTGCTATGCCAGATCATATTTCTTTCTAATTCGGCCCCCAAAGAAAGGAATATTCTCACAAATAATAAATAATTAGACCATTGGACTTTATACAGTTGTTTGTCATTAATGCTTTTTCTCTTTTTATCTGTCTTCCTGGTTCTCTAACTAACTTCTGCCATTTTACTGCATAATTGATTTCTCCATTTTTAGTAAATAACCACATTTTGCACAGTATTCACTCATCTACAAACAGGGTATTGAGTCTAGAAATAAGAAGCAACTCCATTTGAAAATTTGGAGGTCAAGTTTTTTAATTTTTGCTTGTTCATGACCACAAAAATTATTTTATCTTTTTTTCATTACTCCCTGCTTTTGTACTTAGGAGTCTACAATTTTTTTTTTTTATATTTTTTTTTTTTCATGTAATTTAACAAAAAATATTATGAAGATTATACATTTTTTAACAAGTTCACAGTTTTGTTTATCAAATATAGTTAGATTTATTGTTTACATATATATATATATATATATATAGAATATTTTTGGTGGGGTGTTTACCGCCTTTGTATTTTTTCTTCTCAGCATATTTTTTATGCCCAAAAACATATATTTTTTGTTTTATATTTTTATTTTTTTCCATTTTTTTTGTGTGTTTTTAAAAACGAATATTTGTTGTGTAGATTTAGGAGTCAAATCTCGACTTCACTAAATTCAGTGATTAGAGAGATTTATAATTCTATATATATATCTTTTAAATTGTTTTCGGTGTTTATTCTTTATGGTCTAAACTTTATAGTATCCAAAAATGTACAACATGGACAAAAACTAAAAAAATAAAATTAAAAAAATATAAAAATTCACAACAGCAGTCAGTCATGGTGTGCTTTCACACTGGAACACGCCAAAATTTGAAGATACACACATTCAGTGCAAACTCGCCAAATGTCATTGGTTCAACAGACAAATGGCCACATGTGCTATCTGACATCATGGGTGATCAATGTCTGTGTTTTGTGGGAGCAAACCCTTCCTCTCAACTACTTGAGGATGGAGGAGGGGGTTGGACCCACAAAGCACAGACACTAGATATTCTGTGATGGCAGATAGCACATGTTGGCACACTGTGTGTGTATCTTCAAATTTTGGCGTATTCATTATAAAAACAGTAAAAATGTTTGTGGGGCGGGGGATGGGCGGGGGGTGTTTCAGTCTTTGACACGGCCCATCATGTCAATAATATTTTTAAAATTAGATTCGATGACCATCATTCTTTGCCGCATATTGTCCATTTCCGTGCTGCATTCCAAAAGGACATTTGTGACATTCTGTTCCATGACAACCATCCTTTCACGCATATTGTGCATTTCAGTGCTGCACTCCATTACCTGTTGAATAATTATAGCAGCACTTGCACGTGAAAATATTGACACACCATCCTCCTCCCCTAAAAATGAAAAAAATGGTCATTTCCAAAAGTAATTTTGGATGAGGCCTATCTACATATGTTTTTTTTAATCAAGCTAGGGTGACACTGACCTGATGGGCTTCTCCTTTCCACCTCTTCGACATCTTCTATCACTCCTCCTTCTTCCACCACCTCCCCATCATCTTCTATCACTCCTCCTTCTTCCACCACTTCCCCATCATCTTCGACTCCTCCTTCATCCATCAATCCACCTTCTTTCAATTCGCCAAATTGTTCTTCCGCCACTTGCCCTTCATCTGCTATAAATTCTAAGTCCAAAATTACTTCTTCCTCCTCTCTTCCTTCCTCCTTTCTTCCTTCCTCCTCTCCTTCCACATCCTCTTCTCCTTCCACATCCTCTTCTCCTTCCACATCCTCTTCTCCTTCCACATCCTCTTCTCCTTCCACATCCTCTTCTCCTTCCACATCCTTTTCTCCTTCCACATCCTCCTCCTCCTCCACATGTTGAGATGGAAGATTTTGGCCTTGTCTGGCCCTCTCTGCCTCCTCCAAATGCTGGCGACTTCTTTCCCCTTAAATAACAACAAAAAAAATGTAGACTCATCAGCACACAGATATTGGAGAGCATAAATTGCACACATTGCTTAGAAGAGGCTTTCATTTAGTTACTTTTATCTTTCACCAAACCTACATTTTGGAATTACTTCTATGGCAAGCTCTGATCCTGCCCCTTTTTAGCAAAGTGACACACATGGATGTCCCCCCTAAACTGTATTTCTGGGAGACCCTACCAAAAGCCATTTTTGATTTGGGGAGACACAGGTGCTCTGCATTACAGATGTGAAAACATCTGCTTTATTACCACTGTTTTTAGAATGAATCCTGTTTGCCTTTCCCATTCTCCTAATTTTAATTTTTAGAACTAGCTTTTACACAATGTTTACAAACAAAGTTTTTGGCCAGTGAGTCATGTCCAGGTGTGTTGTTCCTGGAATAACCAAGCCTTTCTGAGAAACTATGTGATGTTACGTGGTTTACTAAGAACACTATTTGTAAATATGTAGTTATTTATGTCATCAAAAATAAATGACAACATGTCTTTAAAATTACAAGCAGGCCAAGGAGGCAGATGGTGAAATATACATGGCAACACATTATTGCAGACTATCAACCCCCCCCCCCAACCCCAAAATATATTTACTTACTTTTACGCAGAATTTTAAGGATCTTCTTCATCTGATGTGGCTCCCTCAATTTTAAGTCTGACCAGCGTTTCCTCAGCTGTTCCTTGGACCTGGTGATCCCAAACATCCTCTGCATTCTCCTCGCCACCTTGTCCATAATGTGTGCCTTTCGGCGGTTAGGGGTCTTGTATGGCCCTAATTCACCATCATAGTCCTTCCTCCGCATGATGGAAACTAACTCCACCATTTCCTGGAACCGCATATTAGTGGCTTTATATCTTCTTTGCCTTGATCGGGACGTCCCTGCCTCTGTCCCTTCACTTGTGGCATGAGAGCATCGTGCCCGCTCGTGTGACATCGCCATCTTTCCTTTCCCACAGAGATTATGGGCGGGGAAAAGAAGAATTGTTACGCCATGGACGGAGAAGAGGGTGGCGTTTAATACATACGCGGAGTGTAGAGAATGCAAACAACGTGTTTACGTAGGTTACGCGGAGAATCTTCGAGCGCATCCAGAACATACACAGTTAACGCCATATTTCCTAAACACATTGATTAGGGGCCTAGCAAAGGTGACGAGGGCGGGGTTTAATAAATACGCAGAGTGTTTAAAAGGTGCACGCCGTGATTACGCATCTTACGCGGTAATTAGGCGAGCGTGAGAAACGAGGAGCGAGAGACAGGAAGGTAAGGAAATTAAAAATGGGATCAGCAGAGGCCTAGAAAATGTAGACACATGGGATGGGGGTTTGGGCTGTTGGTTGCACCCTTTTTAAGCTATTCTGTCTATGGGGTACCACAATGTTATTTTGGTATCCAAATGCTTTTGGACAACTCACAAAATAGAGATGTGAACAATGCTGTACCTCATTGACAAGTTTTTGAATGGTGTATTCAGATCAGGCAAAGTATTGTTCAAGTGTTGGTTGTACAGAGGTCATTAGGAAGTGTCTTTTATGTCATCCATTGTCAGGGGCATGAGATTTACACATGAAAGAGTGCCTAGATGAATACTGTCATTTGTAATCATTGTTTATTTTTCTATATTAAAAATATTTACTGCAATGTTAACAATGGCTCTGCATCTAGCAAATCAATGTTTGGTACAACCAATGCGGCCGAGCTGCCAATCATTGTTTAAACAAGAGAGACTGTGTTTGTAATTAGATATAGGTAATACATTTGAAGACACATATTATATCAAGGTCAACGCTGATCCTTTGGAATATTTATTTTTCTTTGGTTTATGTTTTGCGAATGTAGACTCAAAAAGAAATATCATATTTCATAACGGGAAATGGACCAACTACAAACCAAGGAAGCTATAGAGGCCTTACTCCAAAAATATCAGGACACGCCCATCCTGTGGAATTCCAAACACGCGTTATATTGCAATAAAGATGTACGAGCGGCAGCACTAGAAGAGCTAGCAAACTATAAGCAAACATGGGTGCCAGGATGCACTGCCAACATGGTGAAGGATAAACTTGCCAACCTGAGAAGCACATACAGAAGAGCATATAAAGCTAATAAAAGCAAAAAATCGGGAGCAGCAGCAACACAAGCAAAGGAACCCAAACTGTGGTATTACAAACAGATGGCTTTTTTGCGGGACGAAATGGAAGGCAGGAAAACGATGTCGAGTCTTGCTTCCAACCTTTCCTCCATGCTACCTTCCAGCGGACATTCCCCAGATGACCACAGCCCTGCAGAGTCGGAGGAAGAGGGCCTGGCTGACAGAGATGCAGATCTGCCACCCTTCGATGAGGAGGTATAGTAGTTTCCTCTATATTTCTGGCGTAAATAATTATTGGTGGATTAATGATTTGATATTGTAAAAGAAAAGCCAAGCTGGGAAAAAACACAAAAAAAGGTGTACAGACAAATAGGTGTCAGGGATGACAACTGCAGGGGTCAGAAGTAGAGTGTATTCAAGTAATAATGAACAGAAAATACTAAACGAAAAACATGAAAATGAGTGTGGTTTTATTTAGCGAAATTGTAAAAAATGTCCTTTTTTTTCCACACAGGAAGAAGAGATCAGCCAGGAGGTGGCAGATCCTCACGTGTCTGTCAGCCAGGAGGAGGCCGGGGTCAGTGGCAGCCAGGAGGAGGCCGGGGTCAGTGGCAGCCAGGAGGAGGCCGGGGTCAGTGGCAGCCAGGAGGAGGCTGGGCCCAGTGGCCTGCAGCAGGTCCCCCCGGCCAGGAGAACCACCACCAGCCAGTCTTCTCCCCCCCAGGTGAGGCCATCAGGCCGAAGGAGGCAGTTGAGGCCTGTGGAGGAGGCAAGCCTCCGCATGATACAGGAGGCAAGCACCATCATGAGGGCCCCCCTCAACCCCACAGAGGCCTTCAGTGCCTCATTGGCCCACGATTTGAATGAAGGGGAGGAGGACCAGAGAAGACTGGCAAAGGCCCTGATGAACCAGGTCCTTTGGTGGATGCAGAAGGGCCTGCTGACCCCAGACACTGGGCTATGTGACCCGGCCCGGCTTGCGGAACACCATCCTCCTGCTGCTACATCGACCCCACCTGCAAGAGCCCGTGTTAGATCCGCTGGAAGGCTGCCTGGAGGGAAGGCTGGAAAGAGGAGGAAACGTTGATTCTCTGCCTTCCATTTCCTTCCACATAAAGGACATATTGTTTGGACTACCACAGTTTGGGTTCCTTTGTTTCTGTGCTGCTGCTTCATATTTTTGGGTTTGGCTCCTGAGGCTTGGAAGTTTATCCTTCACCATGTTGGAAATGCAAGTTTGCATATAGTTTGCTATCTATTCTAGTGCTGCCGTTCTGTTTATTTTTTGTGATGACATTTGCCTAAATAAAAGGCTTTTTGCTTTCATTTGAAAACATGTCTATTGTTTGTTAGTTATACTGAATGAATGAATGAATGAAAAACTTATAAAGCGCGGCGCATGCGAACTGAATCGCTTCTGGGCGCTAGTTGTTCGTGTCTCATGACATCAAAAGAGCAGAGTTTTGATCCGTCTTCTGAAAGTCAGGTGGTTTTCCTCCAACCGAATGCTGGTTGGTAATGCGTTCCATAGTCTAGGACCCTGAAAAGCAAACCTTCTTTCTCCTTTGGACTTGTATTTGGTTTTTGGTACCCTGACCAGATTTTGGTCGGTGGATCGCAGAACGCGATTCGAATTGTGAGGTTCTATCTTGTCGCAAAGATATTGCGGAGCCTTCCCATGGATGCACTTATGTGTCAGGCAGAGTGCTTTAAATGCAATTCTGTCTTTTACTGGCAGCCAGTGAAGGGTTCTCAACGAAGGTGAGATTGATTCCCATTTTTTTTCCCCAGTCACCAGTCTGGCGGCCGTATTCTGAACGACTTGCAGACGGGAGATTTGGTACTTTGGGAGTCCGAGGTACAGGGCGTTAGCATAGTCCAGTCTGGAATTCACGATTGTTCCCACCACGACTGCTACGTCTTCTTTGGGGATAAATGGAATAAGTCTGCGTAGTAGGCGCAACAGATGGTGCGCTCCGCTGACTACTGACCCTATTTGTGCGTCCATTGTCATGAAGGTGTCGAAGATGACCCCGAGACTTTTGACTTTGGAGCTAGGGGTGATGATTTGGCCCAGAATGGGCGGGGGTGTCCAGGTTGTTGCCAGTTGACTCTTTCGGCTGGCGTGAAACATAAGGAGTTCTGTTTTTGAACTGTTGAGTTTAAGATACTGTGGGGATTATTAGGCAGCAAACCTTTAATAAATATACAATGGGTCATTTACAAAGGACACACTCCTTGGGGGGGGGGGACATTTGGTGTGCCAACATGGTTTAATATTCTCAAATGAAACACAAAAAAAAATAAAAAAAATAAAAAAAAATAAAAAACATGTAAAAAAAAATAAAAAAAAATGGTGACATAACTAGAAACAACAAAAAAAAATAAAAAGATGCACATTCCTTTACAAAAATGACTACTATAAATTATGGAGGACCACCAACCAAAACACACGTCTGGCATATAAAACATTATTAAAGGATTACATCACAAGCAAGAAATGTGACATTTCAGTATGGGACAACTCTATTGAAATTGCATCAGCAAGAGAACGGGGTTATTCTAGCAAGAGAAGAATTAATAAAACGAGGCAAGAAAATGTGGTTTAGTGCGCCTTTTTAAGACATTGTTCTCTTGCTAGAATAAAAGGTTTCTAATGACGAATGTGCCATATCCCAAACAAACAAGAGTTTTACCTGAACGAGCGCTCCCGTCTCCTCATTTGGACTGAGCATGCGCGGGGTTTTTGTACGCTGCTTTTGTGTACAGACGACCGAACATGTCTGACGGACACGATTCCAGCAGACTGTTTTAAAGCAAGACCAGGAAACAGTTGTTCGTTGGAAAACGGTCTGGCCGACAAATGTTTGCTGGAATCCTGTCCGTTACTGCCTACACACGAACGAACATGTCCGCTGAAACTGGTCCGCGGACCAGTTTCAGCAGACATGTTTGTTCGTGAGTATGGGGCCTAAGTAGCACATGGCAATAAACGGACTACTGCTCCCAGCCAGTCCAATCTGCAATTCCTGCGTTCCCCAGCTGCAGCAATTTGCACTACCCTCCACAATATTCCTCTTGCTCCAGTTCTCCACTGTAGTAGACACACTGACCTTATCCTGCCCCAAGTCCATGGTAGCAAACTTTATCCAGATACACATTTTAACAGCTCCTCCGATCCTCCTCCGCGATCGGCGCGTCCCCTACGCTCCTCATAAACTTAGAGTCCACCAGTCTCCAGCTATACCTTTGACCCTCAATCCTGATTGTCTTCCTGTTATCAACCCAGACTCCCTTCCGACCTGCCCTTGATTCCATATGTTGCAGACTACGACCTGTATGCATGAAGATGCACTTGCTTGCCGATTCTACCACTTGTTTTCTACCTGGGGTAGATAAACTCAGTCTGTATCCTTGACAAAGCAACAATCTCCCCCACCACACCACATTGGAATCTATTCGGACTACCTCTATTTGGACTATATCATGACAAGCCTATTCGTCTTACATATCTTGTAAGTGTGTTTTTTTTTATCCTTTAATAAATTGTCTTATGGTACTGCACTTAGAAGTGCCTCCCCCCTGTTGTTTTTTTTTCTTTTATCAGAGTTTGCTTCTCTCCCGGAGTGCTTCCCAGTGTTGTATCTGCATCCTCTTTGTCTTACCACAGTCTACATTTACGTTTACGCTGATTGCGGACATATTGCTGACTAGTCTTGGTGCTCGGAGCGCCCTACATCTTGAAACCTCTTTTCATATCCACGACAATGCACCTGCTCACAGCTCTGTGATGACACATCTGCCTCCCACTCTTGTACTCTGCTATTTGCCCATTGCTGTCCCAGCTTGATTTCTGACTCTTTGTTTTTGACAATCGCCCCTACACCAGCACTCTCAAGTGTCATTCTGTCCGTGTCTCAAGACAGGTACTTGTGCCACTTTGTACCTCTGGGCCACCTGTCATCTTTAGTAGAAGACCTTGAGCTGGAGGTGGAAGAAAGGCCATCCACACCACTTTGGGCTCCTGAACAGTTAAAGCAGTGGGACCAGATTGACGATGATGACACCCTTGGAAGTGTCAATTTCTGAAGAAACTTCAGATGATTATTTTCCATTAATGAAGCAGTGTTCTGTGGCTCTGGTAGAAATAGAAGTATTTCCTTACTGTCTTTTTTCCAAGGAGTGCTTTCATTAGGACTTTCACAGAGCTGCTTAAAGACAATATATAGGTTCTGGAGGAGTTCCACAATGGCAGCAATTTATCATCAAATAGAGTCATTTGATTCCAGCAATTTCTACTGGTTATGGGATATTTAAATACATAAATATTATAAGCACAGTTTCTTTTACGATATAAGAAATGAATAACCAGCCACTACCTCATCTATCTGCAGCCGTTTACACTGGAGATAAAATAGTTGACCATCTCAGGCTGTCCCCAGCAACTGCTATCTGTAACTGTGCAGCAATGGTTAGGGGGCTGCTGGAAATAATGGTCATTGCTAGGAGCTATTATTGAACTTATAAATACCTGTTACAACATCGGTTGAAATTGATTTCCTCTCAGAGAATAATGTATGAAATAAGCACATCTTACAACGCTTCTAAATGCATTAGGCCTCCACATTACCTGTGATTCAGTTACTGTTCCAATAATTACTACATTTTCCTTTTGGTAACAATTCAGAAAAAGAGCCATTTATTGGATTATAATGTGCACGTTATGAAACAAGCCCCATCTAGAACCGTTACAGGTTATGCGGACACATAGCACTGTTTACTAAATAAGCTCTCAGCTGAATATAACTCACCATTGTGATTTCATACCACTTTGTGCAAAAAAACAACAACAAAAAAACAAAAAAAAACAAAGAACAACAGAAATGAGGTGGCTTTCCAAACTTGTTTGCTGGATCTTGGTATTGATTTTCAGAATATAGTGAAAATAGAAATGTACATTTACTGGAAAGAAAGAACATTTGGACATATATTCAGTATGGAAAAGCAACATATGTATAGAGTGTGTGACATATTAAAGAGGTTCTGTAACCAACCAATTATTGCAATTATTTTTTTTTTTACTATTAAACTTGTTATAATAATGTAGCCTTGCCTTATTTTCGTTTTTGATTATTATTGAGAATATTCTCCCCAAATCAGATGTGTCATGTGCTAATTACTGTCCAATCGCCTGTCTAAGCTCAGTGCTGACAATACTCATAAAATGTTACATAATATAGGTTTTATTAGGATTGCATTAAAGAAAAATATAGGCTTTGTTAACTGACTCCAGCAGCCTGATGAGAGTGTTAGTTATCATGTCTGAGCTCAGGTTGTTCATGTAGCCATGGGTCGAATACTGAATGAATTTTCTTTCAAAAATCGAAAATGTTGTATGTTTTGTGATCTGATGATGCCACCATTGATTTGGAAATTCAAAAAACCAAGCCTTCAATTTCACCTAATGTTGCTACAGAAAAAAAAATTCTTTCAAAAAATTTCCAAAATTACTGATCACATAATTTCAATGGGCGCACAAAAATCTGCCATTGCTCTGGCCCACTAAGGGTGCAAACTATTTTATTTTATTATTTAAAGCGGAGCTCCACCCTAAAGTGGAACTCCCGCTGATCGGAACCCTCCCCCCTCCGGTGTCACATTTAACACCTTTCTAAAGACAGGTATTTGCACCCACTTCCGGCCACACAGTCTGCGGGCAGACTGCGGGCAGGACGTCACCTCCTGTCCCCCCCCTTGTGTTCTGGGAACTCTCGGCTCCCAGAGCACAGTGGGAGCCAATCAGAAGGCGCAGTGCAACTCGCGCATGTGCCTTAGGGAACCGGGCAGTGAAGCCGGAGCGCTTCACTTCCTGGTTCCCTCACCGAGGATGGCGGGGGGAAGCAGAGTGGCGAGCGATCGCTCGTCCTCTGCTGCGGACGGCGCTGAACTCCAGGACAGGTAAGTGTCCTAATATTAAGAGTCAACAGCTGCAGTATTTGTAGCTGCTGACTTTTAATGACTTTGCTGACTTTTATTTTATTTATTTTTTCCAGCGGACATCCCTTTTAATTCTTTACTTATACAAAAGGAGGCAGAGAGTCCATTAAAACATTGAGTTCTACAAAATACATACACAATATCCTTTAGTATCAATACATTTTAGGGTAGCTTAATATTCCACAACTATATATATACATACACACACAATTATATATATATTTACACATATATATATATATATATATATATATATATATTTATTCAATATTCTATCCTCAACCAAACTCCCTCTTCTCTTCGTAATCTTCTTTTTTTTTTTTTAAGATAACTACCACTAATACTTCAGACCATGGTCTCTTAGATTCTCTTTAATTTTTATTTTTTTACCAAAGAAAAAGAAGAAAACAAAAGCAATCTATATGGATGTATCTTTTAGACACATGCCCTCTTATATGACACTGCTGTGAGAGGCGTGCCTCCACTGCAGCATTTTTTTGGACAGCTTGGGCCAATGGTGCTTAACGCTGGGACTGTGAGGTGATAAGGGGCGGGGTCACCGGGTGACATCACCCAGTGACTACGCCCCATGCCTATATAAGTCGTTGTGCACACGGCATTACAGCGGGAGAGAGAGTTGTGTCAACATCGGAAGAAGAGAAGAGGGAAGAAGACGACAGAGAAGACCAACGCTAGTAAAAGATCTGGAAGAAGAAAGCGGAGGAGCCCGGCAGAAGTCAGAAGGTACTGGAGAGTGGGAGGAGAGGCCGAAGAGAGCGGAGAAGTCGGAAGAGACCCCCGAAGTCGGAAGAGACCCCCGAAGTCGGAAGAAGACCCCCAAAGTCTGAAGAAGACACCTGGAGCTGCCTAATAAATTACTTTAAAAACCTGCCTAGTGTGTTTGTTTATTGACACTTTCTTCCTCCAGGTGAATAGGTAGGGGTACTCATTCACATAGGGTGGGGGGCCAGGATCTGGGGGACCCCTTATTAAAGGACGCTCCCAGATTATAAAAAAAATAGAAGTCCCATTGGGGGGCTTTGGTGAAATAGGGGTCTAAACAGACCCCTGATATCTCACTTTTGAGACAGAGAAAGGGACTGAAGACAGAGATTGCCCAGTCCCTTTCTCTGCAGCCAAGCACACCCCCTGCTGCTTGGTGTGTCAGGTATGCCTGGGCACACTCTAATCACATTGTGCTGCGCAGATTCCTCCATGCTGCACAGCACAGGGTGATTAGGGTGTGCCCAGGCACACCTGGCACACCCTGTGCGCATGCCTATGCCTGCTACCATGTTTCTACCTTCCATATTAACTGACCATGGCCTGTTTACTGAGGATGTCTTTTCCTGCTGTTTTAACCACGTTTCTGACTTCCACATGCACCAACCTCAGCCTGTTTACTGATGAGGCCTTTGCCTGACGTTTTAGTCATGTCTCATATGTGAGGGGCTTCAGAATAGCGTACTAGAGAGTAGAGAAAATAGGTTTTTGGTTTTCTGTGTTCCCAGAACAGGGTCTGGTTGCCTGGAGGCTTCAAAGAGATTTGAGTGGGAGAAGCCTCTACCCCTGTCCCCCTGGCCCTAAGTTTGATGGTCCTCCCGGCTGCCTGGACCAATTATTTGGCTGCGCTTACCATATCACTGCCTGTAATGACCCAGGACTTTATGGACCATGTTTCTTCCTGCTGCCTGGACCAATACTTTGGCTGTGTAGACCATAGCTCTGCCTGCTGCCTCTACTGACTATGGACAGTATTTCTGCCTGGACATCTCTGTCTGCTACCTCGACCAATTATCATGGATATGCAATAAAGTCTGGCAGCTTACCTGATCTCCATGTGTTCATTAGAGACCTGACCCTCCTTCTGACTGTCTTTTATCACCTTCCTCCCTGTATTGCTCGACCCTAGGCCATCCCAGGAAGCCTATATTAACCACTGCACTGCTAGTCTGCTTTGCTGTTCAACCGTGTTGTTAGCTTTAGTTCCTGAATGAATGAATGAATGAATGACTTGTATAGCGCTTTTTCCAGCCAGAGTCTGCTTGGCTGGTGCGGTCATTTTACCCCATAGGATCGTGACACGCTTGGGACACACAGTCATACACACAGATATACATATATATACTGGGCCAATTTGGACAAGATCCAATTTACCTACCAGCATGTCTTTGGAGTGTGGGAGGAAACCGGAGTACCCAGAGGAAACCTACGCAGGCACGGGGAGAACATGCAAACTCCAGGCAGATGGTGTCGTGGTCGGGATTCGAACCAGCAACCCTTTTTGCTGCTAGGCGAAAGTGCTACTCACTGCACCACTGTGCACCTGTCTGCAGTGTGCTACGATTATCTTCCTGTGTATCGTTTTTGGCTTGTCAATGACTTCTCCTGTTTGCCTGTGATCCTGACCTTTTGCCAGTCCCTCGGTTACCCTTGTCTGCCTGTTGCCCTGACCTCGGCTTACCCATCACTACCGCTTGTCCTGCTTGCTGCTTCCCCTCTCTCCCTGCGGAGCGTGACCTAGGGGATCCCAGGGGCCGCGACCTGGATCCAGCTGCAGCGAAGGCCATCCTCACCACTAGAGGCTCTGGTGAACACAAAGCTGGGTCTTAGACTCCGCGCCCTGGGCGATCTTGGGTTCACGCTTCCTCTCTAATTGCAGCAGTCAGCCATAGGGTTCACTACCCTGTGGTTCATCCCTGACCCCAACGGGGTGCACTTGTCACCTGGCCACAAGTGACCTGACACCAATGCTTTGGCTGTGATTCGGCTGTGCTGACAGTATCTCTGCCTGTACTAACTATGGACAGTAATCCTGCCTGATGCCTAGATGATTGCTTTTGCTGTCGCTGACCACATCCCTGCCTGCTACCAGGACCGATGATCTCCTCTGTGGACCACTGCACTACTAAAACCACAGGTAATCTTTTGTTATTTGGTATGTACATGCTATGTGGTAGAAATATGCAGGGCCTTCAAAAATGTGATCAGTAGTCAGAAAATTATATGTGTAATTTATGTTCCTAGAACGCATGTAGGTGCTATGTATATGGCCAGGCTGTGTAAAAGTCTCACACATGTAGTATCGCTATACTCAGGAGGAGTAGCAGATTGTATTTTTGTGTCATGTTTGCTATGTACATGGTATGTGTTGTAAATATCTTATAAATGGCCAACTTTGTGTAAAAAAAAATGTTTCCACGTTTTCCTAAAACTTGTGGAAAAAATGAGCCGTTCAAAAGACTCATAATGCCTCATAGAATATACGTTGGAGTGTTTGCTTTCCAAAATGGGGTAATTTTGTGGGCGTTTTCATTGTCCTGGTGCTCCAGGGCCTTTAAATGTGAGATACGTCATCATGAAATTATATGTGTAATTTTGCTCCTAGAACGCCTGGAGGTGCTACTTGGATGTTGGGCCTCTGTATGTGGCCAGGCTATGTAAAAGTCTCACACATGTGGTATCACCATACTAAGGAGGAGTAGCGGAATGTATTTTGGGGTGTAATCATTGCTATGTACATGCTATGTGTTGGAAATATCTTATAAATGGACAACTTTGTGTAACAAAAATGCGTTTTCATTTTTTCCCCCACGTTTTCTGAAAACTTCAGGAAAAAATTCCAAGGACTCATTATGCCTCATAGATTATACATTGGGGTGTTTGCTTTCCAAAATGTTTAACAGAACAAGTCCAGTTGAATATATGAGTTAAGTTGCAATAGTGACTATTATAGACCATTTCCCCAGTGCAGCAGATTACAAATCTGTGATGAGGAGTGGCGATGCTAATATATATATACATATATATATATATATATATATATATATATATATATATATATGAACAAGGCCACCATCATGTCTCTTATGACGTCTAATAGTTGGGACGTTTAATACCCTAAGGGCCAGATCCACAGCCAGCGGGCTTAACTTAAATGTTCCTATTTAAGTTACACCGCCGCAAAATTTCTACCTAAGTGCCCGATCCACAAAGCACTTACCTAGAAATTTGCAGCGGTGTAACTTTAATCTGTCCGGCGCAAGGCGTGCCCAATCTAATGGGGCGAGTCCCATTTAAATTAGGCGCACTCCCGCGCCGGACGTACTGCGCATGCTCCCGACGCTATTTTCCCGACGTGCTTTGCGCGGATTTACGTTGCGCCGAGTTTTGAGAATCGCGACGGGTGTAAAAGAAAAAAAAAGAGTTGCGGCGGGAAATTAAAAAAAATGACAGCGACGCGGGATAGAAGGGTATACTTTTACATGGTGTACTAAGTTTACACTTTGTAAAAGCAGCCCTAATTTTGCGACGGCAAACTAACACTTACGGAAAAAAAACGAAGGGAAAAAGCTTAGTGGATCTCCGTAAGTGCTAATTTGCATACCCGACGCGGAATTTCGACGAGAAATGCCCCAGCGGCGGCCGCGGTACTGCATCCTAATCCTGCCGGATCTTAGGAATATCTATGCGTAACTGATTCTATGAATCAGCCGCATAGATAGAAACAGGGATACGACGGCGTATCAGTAGATACGCCTGCGTATACCTTTTGTGGATCTGGCCCTAAATGCTTAGTGACCCTTATATTCCCTGGCATCTAGTGTAGGTATATTACCACATTAGACCCCAGTATATTCTGATCCTATATGAAAGTAGCAAGAATAGCATTTTATTAAAAGACCTATGTGAGGAGGACAATTCATACATAAATTGTGTTTTATTTCTATCAAGATATTTCCTTGTCAAAATATTTTATTGAATAGTACAGAAGTAGTGCACAAATTGCATAAAGTAAATACAATATCATACAGTCAGGGGTGAGAAGCTCAATGTTAATTAATTGAGAATGTAATAATAACTATTAAATAATATTGAAACAAGATCGATTAAAACTTTAGAAGGTATTTACAGTTCTTCAAAAGGTGTCAAGCCTAGAGGTATTGTAAAAGTAACCTTCTTATTTGCGTTCTTGATTAATTCAGATTATCATATAATTAAATAAACAGGAGCATCAAATCATAAAGAAAAATTCTAATTATTACCAGAAAATAAAAAATAAGTAAAAAAATAAAGAAAAAGTAAAGAAAATGGAAGTAGAGAAGAATGGAATGGAAGGGGTCCACAAGGTCAGGCCGAGAGCCTCCACCACAACTAGAGAGAGATGTATTTGTTCCTATTGTTCTAGTCACCATGGCAAGAGTACCGTATTATCAAAAGATGATGGCATAGCATATGCGATCCAAGGTTTCCACATTTTCTCAAACTGAGGGATCATGTCCGTATCTATAGCTAGCATCTTGGCATGGGTCATAGTGTTGTTCATTTTAGTCACCGCTTCATTTACCACTAACTTTGAAGATCTCCATGCTTTTGCCAAAGTCTGTTTAGCTGCTGTGAAAAGCTGCAATAGCAATTTAAATTGAGAATAAGAAATACCTTCTAGTTTCAAGTTGAGAAGTGCCGTGGCAGGATCTAAAGGAATATTCTTTCCACTTAGTATTGATGCAATCTTGAATATCCCTATCCAAAATATCTGAGTTTTCGGACATGACCACCAAGTATTGAAATGCGTACCTATGTCAGAACAACCCCTGAAACATTGTGCAGAGTAATTCTTTGCGTATTTAGCTATCCTAGCAGGTACCAAGTACCATCTCGTTAATACTTTATAGTTTGCCTCTACCGCCTTCTATCAAGACTATTTAATAACATTTTAAATACACTGCTGTGTATTTATGGCTTTAGAAAAACATTTGGTTATAAATATGACCGAAACATCTTGGCATAAATAAAAACACAATTATTTATGAATCCCCCTTACAAATGTCTTTTGTTAAAGGGGTTGTAAATATACCGTATTTACAACCTAATGCACCCCTAATTTTGACCCGTTTTTCCTGTAAAAAAAACATTTTATTTAATTTTACTACTTACAGTTTTGGTGTCTTGCCCGGCATCCATCGGCGTCCGTCTGCGGCCTCGGTGGTGTCCTCCCGGCTTCTCCCGCGCTGTCTTCATGTCGAATCCCCGCTTCCCGCGCTCAGTTTGAAGCCTCTGTATATGTCGGCGCAGTCATTCAAACACGGCGCGGGAAGCGGGTATCGGCGTATATCGCGCACCCACGATTTTGCCCTGATTTTCAGGGCAAAAAAGTGCGCGATATATGCCGATAAATACGGTATATATATTTTTTTAAATAACAAACATGTTATACTTATCTCCACTGTGCAGTTTGTTTTTCACAGAGTGGCCCCGATCCTGCTGTTCTGGGGTCCCACTGCGGCTCTCGTGGCTCCTCCCAGCCACATCATTGGATTTGATTGACAGCAATGTGAGCCAATGGCTGCGCTGCTATCAATCTATCCAATTAACACAGAGACTTCATGGAGAAGAGGACGCCGGGGGATGCGCAGAGTAGGGCTCAGGTAAGTAAAACGGGGGGGGGGGGGGGCCGTGACAGCCAGTTTTTTTTTACCTTAATGCATAGGATGCATTAAGGTGAAAAAACACAAACCTTTACCACCCCTTTAACTTCTATTTTATTTTTTAAAATGTAATATTTCAACTTTTATATTTTACCTTTCATTGGGGAGTTTTTTTTAACCCAAGTTCTCGCAAGAAGATGGGCACAAATATCACTTCTTCTCACACTACACATCACAGCAATTCACTACGTACCCCATTCACATCTCCCACCAGTCAAAAAAGAGAAGGAAAGTTGATATATAAATGCAGGATAGATGGCTGCTTCAAAAACAGACACTGGATCATATAGTGGAGGTCCTTGGAAAGAGCCAACAAAAAACTTTGAGCAAAGGGCATCTGCAATAGAAACGAGATGGAACACATTGTAGAATAATGATATGCTTTGTGGAAGATTCAAAAGGATCCAATTTCAGTGTACAGTAGAGAAGCTGCAAGCAGCATCTCTTAATAAAGCTGTGACTTCATTGCTGTAACCAGACAGGTCATTGGTTCCGAATTATGACTCCTGCTGTTCTTCAATCTCACCGTTTTCTCATTTATATTGAATCTCTTGAGCATGTGGACTGTTTTTCTTTCAGACGTTATTGCTTTGTGTTTCTCTTCTACTTCTAGGACACTGCAATTGTAATCTTCGCTTCTGTATCAACAAGAAAGAAATCCATGAGGGAAATATACCAGAAAATCAATAGAAAATATTTCTAAGGCATGCTACCAATGTATTTGTGTTTCATTATACAATACAGCACAACGTGTCTTATTCAAAAAAGAAAAATCATAAAAATGCCAAACTTAATTACCTACTCAAAAATGACTTAGCCACGCCCCTAGTTATGTCTGTAGCATCATATATATGTTGTATATATATATATATATATATATATATATATTTTTTATGTAAAATATTTCTAGGACATTGATTACTGTTTTATGATTTTTATAGACATGTTACTATTCTCTCCTGAGGAAGTGGACAAACGTGTCTGTGAAATGCTTTGGGGCTGCATTGTCAATTCACTGTTGCCATGATGATGTAACACATACCCAAATGATAACAAACAATGTAGAATACGTCAATGTATATGTATAGGACGAGGGTTAGTAATGTGAAGAAGCGTTGTTTATATACATTTTGTACTACATACCATGTGTAAAAAACTGCAAACTTACTGGCCCAGATTCAAGAAGCAATTGCGTCTGCGTAACCATAGTTACGCAGCGCAATTGCTTACTTGCGCAGGCGTAACGACTTCTCCTGATTCAGAGAGCTTGTTACGCCGACTGCAGCCTAAGCTATGCGTGGCATAAGGCTCTTATGTCCTCATATCTTAGGCTGCATTCTTACGCAGGCCGCTAGGTGGCGTTCCTGTTGTGGTCAGCGTATAATATGCAAATTGCATACTAACGCCGATTCACAACGTTACGCGAGCCCTGTGTACGCAGTTTACGTCATTTGCGTACGTCGGGTTTCGTGTAAGGCTGCACATGCTAAAAGCAGGGGCAGCCAATGCTAAAGGATACCCGTTGTTCCCGCTTCGCGAGGTTTAATTTTTACGTCGTTTGCGTAAGTGAATCGTGAATGGCGCTGGACGCCATTCACGTTCACTTTGAAGCAAATGACGTCCTTGCGACGTCATTTACCGCAATGCACGTCGGGAAAGTTTCCCGACGGAGCATGCGCCTAATTTAAATGATCCACGCCCCCTACGGGATCATTTAAATTGCGCGCGCTTACGCCGGGCATTTTGCCGGAGCGCCCACGCAATTTACGGAGCTACTGCTCCGTGAATCGCGCGTAGTGCAGGAAATTTATGGAGGCGCAGCGGCAAAACGGTGCGCAAGGCTACCTGAATCTGGGCCACTGTCTTTAGGAAGATGAAATAATACAAATATTGATTTTATGATTTGCGTGGGGTACCTTTAAAGCCTATGTTTACAATATTAAAATATAAGAAATCAGCCTATACCAGGGCTCAAAATTCCATGAGTTACCCTATATCGGTGCCCATCAATGCAGCCTATAAGTACCTATCAGTGCCCATCAGTGCAGCCTATCAGGGCCTATCACTTCAGCCTATCACTGCACAGGGATCACAAAGAGGAATCAGAAGGAGAGGCCGGATCAACTCCTATGACAGATGTCACATTACTTCAATTTCCCAGCATTGGACTAGTGTGCTCTCTATCATAGGAGTTGGTCCAGGAAGCAGCAGTTTGTTTGACAGCGGCCGCTGTTTCCGATCCAAGCTGTGTCACAGAAGAAGTTCCCCTCTCTGTGTGATCTGGCTGACTCTCCTCTTTCTCTCCTCTCCCCTCCCACAGTTTCATGGAGAATCAGCTCCCATTCAACCTCCCCCTCCAATGTGGCACCACACTCGCTAATTTTTGCTCGCCAAATGCGAGCAGGCGAGTGGAAATTTTGAGGGCTGGCTTATATGGTATTACTTACCTGCAGTGTGACTTGTTGCTTGTGCTACTGTATCCTGGTTTAGCAGAAACCTTCCTCCTCTGATGCCCCACCACTGTAATATTGCAGTGTAGGAAGGTTATTAAGACTGAGGGAGCTGCCACAGGCTCTCAGAGGGCCCAACTATGCCCACCCTTTCCACCAGTCCTCCATTCAGAGAAGACAGTAATCTTGTTTCTACGAATGAAATGTGATCTATGAGTTGAGAACGGGCATGATCTCTTCATAGATCCTGTTTAATTTTCATAATTTTTTTTCAGACTTACAGAAAATACCTCCTAAACAATTAATAAGCCACATCCCCAAATATGGCATGTTTCTTTTCAATAAAATACAATGCCATAAAGGTGGCATACATATTTAGGTGCTTTAAGCACCTAAAGAGGAAGTTTTTTTTAAATAAAATTCTATTTCCAGCTACTTCGCATAATGTAAATATATTTCTAAGGATGAATCTTCAAAGGCAATGTCCCTTGAAATAAGAACCAAGTAAGGTAGAGCTGAGTAAAGAGTATATCTATGTATATAAGTTAAAGGGGTTGTTAAGGTTCAGTTTAAGCTAGCGCATTGTTGGTTCACTAACCTTTTCCTTCGATTTCCCTTCTAAATGTTTTTTTTCTTTGTCTGAATTTCTCACTTCCTGTTCCTCCTCAGTAAGCTTTTCTGGCTGACTAACCCCCAGTCAGATCATGGGGGCAAGCTTACTGAGGAGAAACATGAAGTGAGAAATTCAGACAAAGAAAAAAAACATTTAGAAGGGAAATCGAAAGGAAAGGTAAGTGAACCAACAATGCACTATCTTAAAAAATAAAAAACAAACCTTCACAACCCCTTGAATGTACTGTATGCCTGCACAAGTGTGTATTTGTAGGTTTTTATGTGTGTGATTGTATGTATAAGTGAGTACTGTGGGTTGATTTACTAAAACGGCTGCCGTGCTCATGCTGCCATGTTTGTTTGATTTGTTCTTATGTTCTTAGCTTTATACCTGTTGGGGACTATGTTCCTAAAAGCCGACAGGACTTCATCTGCTACCAGACAGGTATTTTTGCCAGTTCAGCATTGGCGCTTCCATGTATATCCTATATGTAGCACTACCCCCGCAGGAGCCGCTGGTTATAGATTGGGATGGTGTGTTACCTCTATGGCTCTGACGTCTAGGGTAGTTGATGAGAGTAGCAATGACGGAATGTCCAAACAGCAGGTGTCTTTCTTGTGCTTTTATTACTGCCCAACGCGGCAAACAGTAAACTGGAGGTAGATAGATCAAAGATGGGTGAGGAGGAAGAATAGCAGATTCAGGCCCAACAAAACAGAAGCAGTCCTGCTTCAAAACAAAACTCTACTTTCGTCGCCCCTCCAGCCGAGGGGGTATAGTGTACCTGAACAGGCCTCTCACACCGACCTGGCAGCCAGGGTATCACTCGGAGCACTGGGAAGAAAAACAAGTCTCTGCCACAGACCTGGTGCAATTGAATATCAGGGAAGAACCTCTGCCACAGGCCCTTCCCCCGAACGTAGGATTATGAAGTGAATCTTCCCCAGTGAATTTAGTGCCTGAATCTCCCTCAGGTAGCTCTCACTTGGTCACCGACTGACAGGTTGCTGACATCCAACCTCTCAGTGTCCGGTCACCTTGATCCCCAGTGGATTGTCTAGGCCCTGTTGGATCGCCTGCCTCTCTGGCTCTCCTCAGACTGACTCCCCACCGAACAGCACAACTCGCTTGGGATCTCTTCTCAAAATTTGGAGACACCTCTACAGAATAATCTAAAGAAGAATCCTCAAATTCTTTGTGTATATAAAATCTGTATATTTTTTTTATATAAGTCCCAACCAAAGAGGGGTTTGTTTTGTTCCTAATTTACTAAAACTAGAGAGTGCAAAATCTGGTGCAGCTCTGCATAGAAATCAATTAGCTTCCTTCATTTTTTTTTTGTCACAGCTTAATTGAACAAGCAAATTAGAAGCTGATTAGCTATCACAAACAGCTGTACCAGATTTTGCACTCTCAAGTTCTCTCAGCCCCTGTATGCCCACCGTTATGTTCATTGTTGAATTTGTTCGTTTTGGCTTCTTTTGTATGTGGAAATACCAGTGGTTTCAAAACTTGAGTTTACCTATAGGGAAAAATAAAAAAAGTTACATATAATGCAGTCTGTCCTTTATTACAGAAGTTTTTGTTTTTTTGAGACCTCCATGTATAGCTTTTTTTTTTTTAACTGCTTAGCTTGCCAATAGATCTGCTATTTTTCCCCTTCCTGTGACAGGCCAAGATGCCCAGCAAAAGTGGCAGTTGTGACTAATTAAAAAAAAGTTAGCTGCCCATATAAGACTTATAGCTAGATTCAGTTGGGGGGGGGAATTTTTAAGGCGGCGTAGCGTATCGTATTTACACCATGCCGCCTTAAGTCAGAGAGGCGCCTAATTCAAATGAGGATGGGGGCGTGTTTTATGTTAATGTTTGGTGACCCGACGTGATTGATGTTTTTTACGAACGGCGCATGCGCCTTCCGTGTACATATCCCAGTGTGCATTGCTCCAAAGTACGCCGCAAGGACGTATTGGTTTCGACGTGAACGTAAATTACGTCCAGCCCCATTCACGGACGACTTACTCAAACGACATAACATTTTCAAACGACGGCCATACTTAACATTGGCTAGGCCAGCTATTTGTTGGAATAACTTTACGCCGGAAAAAGCCATACGTAAACAACGTAAAAAAAAATGTGCCGGGCGCACGTACGTTCATGAATCGGCGTATCTAGTCATTTACATATTCTACGCCGAACTCAGCGGAAGCTCCACCTAGCGGCCAGCGGGAAAATTGCACCCTAAGATACGACGGCGTAGGAGACTTACGCCGCTCGTATCTTAGCCTAATTTAAGCATATCTGGTTTCCAGAATACGCTTAAATTAACGCCGGCGTCAGGGCCGGCCCTATCATGGGACCCGATGGTACCATTGTACCAGGCAGCACTTTCAGGGGGGCAGCAAATTGCTGCCTGCACGCCATCCCATTCCACCAGCTCCGCTCTCCACTCCACTGTGGGGCTAATTGCCACCAGACCGCTCCTCCCGTTCCGCTCTCCACTCCACTGTGGGGTTATTTGCATGAATAGAGCCATAACAGGTCATTTTTATACTCCTATATACATGTATAGAGCCATGATAGGTCCACTTTAGTTATCATGATATAAAATAATGAATGTGGGGGCATTTTGGTGGGCAAATTTTTTTTTTTTGGGGGGGGCAGCATTTCATTCTTGGTACCAGGCAGCGCAATGTCTTGGGCCGGCACTGGCCGGCGTAGATTCAGAGTTACGACTGCGTATCTACTGATACGCCGGTATAAACGTACCTGAATCTGGCTATTAGGCTGGATTCACACCTATGCAGTTTTAGTGCTTTTTGCATTTTGCAGATTTGCACTACAGTCTATTTAACATTGTTTCCTATGGAACACGTTCTGTAGTGCAAATCTGCAAAATGCAAAAAGCACCAAAAATGCATAGGTGTGAATTCAGCCTTATTGTGTCTGCAGGGTCATAACGCTGTTTTGCAATTTCACTGCTTTGCAAACAGCAATGATACCCGTTTACAGAAGATGCAAAAATAAAGGATCTACTGGCAGAACAGATAATTAAATTATGTTACATGGGACTCACAAAAACAAAGACTAGTGTGTTAATGCTTTTGACAGTGTATCATACTATTTTTTTAACACAAGGAGTCGCACAATTGCTCAGTTAAAAATATGTTAAAAATATGTGTAAATCTTGGGTAAAATAATTATTAATATAGTGTCTATGTTGGAAAGCACATTGCAAGAAATAATTAATGGTAACAAGGAACAGGGGCACTAATACCACTAGACACCAGTAAATATGGCCAAAAAACAATGCCAGGGTTACATGGGCACACAGACTGGATGCCCCAGGGATATGAGCACAGGAATCACTAAGCTCTTGGAAGTACAGCACAAGACAGGGAAATCCTCTTGCCAGTCATTGGAAACATAAAAGGAAACATCTGAACCAGATCTTAATTTCAAGACCGTTTGATCAGAAGAAAAATGTCACAATGACCTTCACCTGAAAGAAGTGACCCCTGGAACAATTTGAGGCGATACATGCAGTCAAGTGACCTTTTTTCTTCAGGTCATATATTGTTCTGTCTATTTTGGCAATAGGTTCTGCTGTGCTAAAAGAAAAAAATATCTAATATTACAACTTAAAGTTTTGTTTTGACATTCAATTTTATATATACTGTATATATAGGTCCATAGGTGTAAACAGCACTATGGTGCTCTTCCAGGGCATGCAGTTAGACTCTACCAACAGCCATATATAGATAAATAAGTCTAATGCCGCATACACATGGTCGGAATTTCCGACAACAAATGTTCGATGGGAGCTTTTGGTCAGAAATTCCGACCGTGTGTATGCTCCATCGGACATTTGCTGTCGGAATTTCCAACAACAAAAATTTGAGAGCTTGTTCTCAAATTTTTTGACAACAAAATCTGTTCTCGTAAATTCCGATTGTGTGTGGACAATTCCGACGCACAAAATTCCACGCATGTTCTGAATCAAGTACGTGACGGAAACGCTCGGTCTGGTGAAACTAGTATTCGTCAGGCTGTACGGGACTAAAAAGCATGAGGCTGAAAAGCGAAAATCGCCTCTCACCAAACTTCTACTAACACGACTGGTATTGAACTTCCCATTAATAGTGCCGTCGTATGTCTTGTACGTCGCCGCGTTCTTGGCGTTTGGTTTGATTAATTAGGTCCGCTCAGCTCTGTAGCTGTTTGGCTCTGTTTGGCTGTTTCTCACCCAGTTCAAGTCTCCTACACGACTGTTTCAGTTATTGATTGTGTTTAACCTACATATGAAATATATATACCTGGTATACCTGGTTAATCATACACCTGACTCTAAACCTACAAAATCTCTACGTGCAAGTGTAACAAGTGTGCAAGTGTAAGAATTGATGCTGGTTTGAAGTCAAAGGGTAGTCATACCAAATAAAATATTTTTTTTTTGTTTGCTCACTGTGCATTTTGTAAATTACATTATTAATTGACGGTGGTATGGAGCCCGCTGGATGTGTTTACATGGACGATAGCAGTAGTAACATGCAAATGCAACTTTCCTTTTCTATCTAAGTGATGTGTTAAACATAACATACTATGTTGTCTTTTGACACACAACCAGTGTTTGTTGTTTCATTGTATGGGTAGCAGCATTAGCAGTGTACATACATGTGCTCATCCTTAATTTTTCCAAACGTGGGGAAATGTGCACGTTATAGCAGATATGTGCTCTGATTCTGACATACATTGTAAGCTGTCTGTAACAGAGGCAAAATGGTTAGTATCCCCTCTACTGCATATTGAGACCTGCTAGCTGTGGGGATGCACATAGTAGAGAATCCCACTATTCACCTATGTACCTGCAGCTCACAAATGATTCAGAGGCTGATTTAACCTTTGTGGAATTCCACTGATTAAAGTAGCTATAAACCCTCACATATTCCTAGTGAAATGGCAAGCCTCAGATAATACACAGAGATGAACAAATCCTTCTACATAGGTTGTACTCGTTTATCTGCAGCTCTCTCTCCTCTACATCCTCCTAAAGCACACAGATCAAAGGCTATTCCTTGACTCTAGAAGGCAGGGGGTGAGGCTCTGATATCACACACTGCACAGCACACAGAGGAGAGCTCAGTGTAAAATGAGACCTGAGTGGAGGCAAAGAAACCCCCCCCCTCACACACACAGTCTCATGCACAACTGAGAGAAACATGCACAGCTGAGGCTGTCAATCATATTTGGTGTGCTGGGGGCAATCTCCCGAGATACAGTGGTGTCAGGATAACCTGTCATAAGTGACTAATGCAGATAGCAGAGGGAAGAGAGAGAAGACAGTAAATCACACTCAGTGTTTTGGATTGAGGCTAGTACACACTATGGAGGATGTGCTCTGCTTTCTATTTTTAATTTCATAGGTTTGCAACCACTTTAAGCCAGCATGTGGCAATCGAAGCAATTGTCTGCATTGCCCCCACAGCTGCCAATGTTAATCAAACATCCTAGATATTGCAGCTGGAACCTAAAAGTTTGAGTCAGATTGGTAGCTGTGGGCCTACAGTATAGTGACAGCCTTTAGTAATGATAATGACCTTTAGCATTGATGTCTCTAAAGAAAGAAGTGTTCATTTTTCCCACAGCAACCTATTTGATTCTCATTTTCATTGCTCCAGTACAATATGGGGGTATAAAACTTGTATGGGCTATAAGAGCTCTTCATATGCTTGTTGGTGTGTGAGATGCACCTATAGACCAGATCTGTAGGTCACTGTCTGCACTTGACCCCTTACTTAGAATAAAGGATGTCTTCAGATTGGCAGTTGGATGTTTTCTGAGTGAACAAGGTACTAAAATCTCAGCTTTGGAGATTGCCAATAATGAAGCAATTAGGATTAATGGAAACATTAGCACAGAAGCTGAGTAGAAGTATTAACAGAATTCCCTGTGCTGCATACGGTGTCTCAGTGTGCATGATAGTGCTGAACTACACATGCAGCTTGTTACTGTCAGAGTTATAGGATCCCACCCCAGGGATTTGTGCTACATACTTATAACACTGCTACTCCTGCTAAATAGAGAAAGAAGAAAATTGGAAAATTTTGAAAGAATAGCTGCAAAGAATAATAATCCTAACGCAGAGTTCCAGGAAAAAATACAAGATGCTGAATAGTTCAGTTTATTAATTAAAAATGGTTATGTGTCACACCAGATGCACTTTACTGTGTTTTTAAACGGCTGGCAGAACTTGCAGACAATAGTCCATCTGGAACATAATCACATCAATGTATTGCAACAAGGAGCATTGAAAAAGTCTTCATACATCCATTTGAAGAATGCATGACAACAATTCCAAAGATTATCATGGTGCCACCTTCCGGGCTATGTAGTTTGGCAAGGATGAATGAATAATAAAAATAGCTGAACTGAATTGAAAATATTTTAACAGATATAAAAGTTCACATATACTTATTTTGACCTGTTTGATGTTCTGGTTATGTCCCTAGCGATTAGTTTCCAATGGGAACCAGAAACTAAATCCACGTTATGGAAAACCATAGCCTTGTTACATGGGTATAGGAAGGAAGGAGTCATCAAGTGCATGCATTAGGTCTAGGTGCATGGCATGACCAGAGCTTTTTTTCTCAGAAAATAGGTGCAGGAACTCAACCACAACCCGCGCAGATTTCACAAACAGTAGAAGGGTCTTAAAGGGGCATTAAATACCAGAATTGAATTACATACAGAGTGCAGAGTTCAGGGGGTTACAAAGCTGTCACTTGTAAACACAGAAACCAGACTTCTGTGTTTACAAGTGATTGTGGTGAGCAGGCACCAAAGGGTCTGAGCCAGAAGTGGTGGAACTGAGTTCCCCCAAGTTCCCTCTGAAAAAAAGCCCTGGGCATGACCCTATTCTGCTATTGGGAGTGAGGTGACAGAGGTACGCTGGACTGGTGGAGAGGGCATGGGCTCAGGGGTGTCCCTCCTAATGCAACATACATCGAGTTGCAGTGTGTAGTGACAAAGGAATTCTGGACTTTTACTGCACACAGTGTGATGGCTCATCTCAGTCAAGTAGGCCCCGCCCACATGCCTATAACAGAAGTTTCCATAGAAAGTGGTACGCCAGCTTGGATCTGCCAGCAGGCGCTCTGTGACAGTGTGAGCTGCTGCCGAGTTGTGCCCTGCGCAGCTGGGAATCATACAGCTGCATCCAGAGGAACCTCTGCTTACAGCATTGCTTCTCACTTGCAGTGGACCAGAGACTGTTCCAGATCCTCCTGCGACGCCTGCACTTCAGATCTCGGTAGGAAGTGGTGTGGTGTGACAGGGTCAGACGCCATTCATGGAGCCAGGAATCAGAGGGAGTTCCTGAAAGAGTCTTCATCATAACCTGCATCGCTGCCAGCAGCTTCTGTAACCACTGTAACCAGTGTGGTGAGCAGGCATTTTCCCATTTTGCCCATTATTTAAGACACTGCATATAGACATCCTTTATCCAACTCATCTTTCTTGTACTTGTGGTGCCACGGGAAGTTATTTCACATACTCTAACGAACACTGTATGCAGACCTCTATATCCTGTTCACATCTTTACCGCCAGCAATCTCATTGGATACAATAATATTCCAGGCATATTGGAAGATTGTGAATTAGAATAAAGATACACCACAGATGAGCCAAATTTGCTATACCCTATCACCAAGAATTAGCCTATTCTTAATACCTCAAAGCTAGCTGAAGAATTGCTGGAGTCCAAGGAGTAACACTTAAACCCTTTTATCCTCTCTTTATTCGCTTAAGTGAATAAAGTTGTTTTTTAGCATTAAGGGTCTGCTGTCACTTTCTATTGAACTCTATTAAAAGGAGCCAGACAATTTAAACACAACAGTTTGCATAATGTTTGTCATGTTGTACTAATGTTAATGGCCTGTGAAACATAGGGGAAGGAACTTAACATAGTAAATTAAGTGTCAATTCCCTACCCTTCTGCTGACCTGTTCTGGCTGTTCACATAGGTTACTGTGAAGGAAACAGGGTCTGGCACTGTCAGGGCACTGCCCTTTACGGTCACATTTCCCCAGTTGGCTCTGGGTGGAATTGAACCTGGGACCTGTCCATTGTGAGTCCAGCTCTTTGCCTCTGAGCCACTGCTCAAGTATTACTTTGCTTGCTATCCATTTGAGCCTGGTGCTGAACCTGTACTTTCTGTGGACCAATCAGTGGCCAGTGCGGCCTATTTAAGCCAGCCCCTTCCCCTCTGCTAGTTGCTGGTTCGTTGTCAGCTTTACCCTGTGAGAGAACCTTGTACCTGAATACCCTGACCTGTTTGACCCGGATTGGACCTTGACGATTCTCTGCCGTCTCCTACACTTGACCCCTGCTTGCTTATCGGATTTGCTGTTGTCTCCTGCCCCTTGACCTTGGCTTGCTCTCACGGACTTCCTCTGATCTCTCCAACTCCTGACCCACGGCCTGTGACCCGGATTTGCCTTGTTTCCTGTTGGTTCCTTCTGGACTAACCTGCCTGTTCCTGCCTGATCAACGACTGTCTCCAGTCCTCTGCACCTGCCCTGCTTTCGTCAGCTGCACCAGGTCTGCCTACCAGTTCCCGGCACCGGTGCCTCCTTGTGCCGTCCCTCCTCTGTTCTAACTCCAGGAAGTGGTCTGCACAGGGTCGCAAAGGTGAGCCGCCCTCAGCATCTCGGCCTCGGTAAGTAACGTTCCTGACATTACGAACCAGCCATTATGTCTGAGGCCGACAGGGTATGCTCACCTTTTGAAACCCTGTGCCAACAGGTGTCTGTTTTGACGCTGGCAGTTCAAAACTTGCAAGAAGGTAAACCCTTGCATAATGGACTAACTAATGTTATGGAGTCCGCAGACTTATACAAGATGCTCTCCTCCCTGGCTCTGCCAGTCTCCAGCCTGAACCATACTATTCAGGAATTACAACAGGAGGTCCAAAAATTTAAAGAGACAACACGCCCAGCCCCGGAACCTGTATATTATGAGCCATTTGTTCTTATGCCAGAAAAATTCGATGGGAACCGTGCATCCTTCCTGTGCTTCCGAACCGATTGTGAGCTGTTGTTCACCCTCAGACCTAGGACCTATGCCACGGAGTATATTAAGGTTCGAGCCTCCATCAATTTGCTAACAGGGCAGATCAAATCGTGGGCTCATCTGCTGTTGCAGGAAAAGAGTCCAGTCTTGGACAGCTGGGAGACGTTCATGTCTGCTCTGGACTCATATATCCCTGCTTCCAAGAGGACCAGCACTCCCAGGTCTGCTCTTAATTCACGAGGCCTACGGGTACCCAAGGATAGGAAGCCCCAGTACGGTTATGACCTCCAGCCAGCCCAGTGTGTGCCAGATTATGAAACCCTGTATGTGCCCAGCCAGGAAGCTTCCCCATCACAAGGTCTTGATATCTCTGTGGATGCTCACACGCCTACCTTGGAGGAGGAAGAACCTATGCAGATCGGGGTCATCCGGTCCAGCCTATCTATGGCAGAAAGAGAGCGGAGAAGAGCCCATGGACTTTGCTTTTATTGTGGTGCTAGCGGGCACCTTATATCGCTTTGCCCAACTCGCCCACCTCGGCCAAAACTTCTTCAAGTGGGTACTATTGGAAGTTTTTTCTATGCCTCAGAATCTGTACCTACCTTTCCAGTGTCTTCAGTTCCAGTGTCTTCAGTTCCTGTGTCTTCAGTTCCAGTGTCTTCAGTTCCAGTGTCTTCAGTGTCTTCAGTTCCAGTGTCTTCAGTTCCAGTGTCTTCAGTGTCTTCAGTCCCAGTGTCTTCAGTCACAGTGTCTTCAGTCCCAGTGTCTTCAGTCACAGTGTCTTCAGTCCCAGTGTCTTCAGTCCCAGTGTCTTCAGTCCCAGTGTCTTCAGTTCCAGTGTCTTCAGTTCCTGTGTCCCCAGTCCCAGTTCTTATGTCCTCAGTTTCCGTGTCCCCAGTTGAAGTTCTCCCTCCAGACTGCACGTATGCCTCGGATGGTACTATGGTCCGTAAACAGGATCTGGGTATATTTGAACAGGCCTTACAAGCAAGGAGGGCGCCCCCTACCAAAACTTCAGGATCAAAAAAGCCAAAAAAGAAAAAGTAAAGATCTACATGCTCCCTGTTTGATCCATCAGGAGCATCCGGAACTAGTGGACAGTTTGGGCGTCCGGAGTCCGCCCCTAGGGGGGGGCACTGTCAGGGCACTGCCCTTTACGGTCACATTTCCCCAGTTGGCTCTGGGTGGAATTGAACCTGGGACCTGTCCATTGTGAGTCCAGCTCTTTGCCTCTGAGCCACTGCTCAAGTATTACTTTGCTTGCGATCCATTTGAGCCTGGTGCTGAACCTGTACTTTCTGTGGACCAATCAGTGGCCAGTGCGGCCTATTTAAGCCAGCCCCTTCCCCTCTGCTAGTTGCTGGTTCGTTGTCAGCTTTACCCTGTGAGAGAACCTTGTACCTGAATACCCTGACCTGTTTGACCCGGATTGGACCTTGACGATTCTCTGCCGTCTCCTACACTTGACCCCTGCTTGCTTATCGGATTTGCTGTTGTCTCCTGCCCCTTGACCTTGGCTTGCTCTCACGGACTTCCTCTGATCTCTCCAACTCCTGACCCACGGCCTGTGACCCGGATTTGCCTTGTTTCCTGTTGGTTCCTTCTGGACTTACCTGCCTGTTCCTGCCTGATCAACGACTGTCTCCAGTCCTCTGCACCTGCCCTGCTTTCGTCAGCTACACCAGGTCTGCCTACCAGTTCCCGGCACCGGTGCCTCCTTGTGCCGTCCCTCCTCTGTTCTAACTCCAGGAAGTGGTCTGCACAGGGTCGCAAAGGTGAGCCGCCCTCAGCATCTCGGCCTCGGTAAGTAACGTTCCTGACAGGCACATATTGCGTCATTCTGTATGCTTTGTATTTTTCTTTACTGCCAAAAGGTTACCTATTGCAAATAGTATCTAGAAACAGTGCTATATTGTTCAAAAAAAAATTCTCTTGCAATTTACATTGTTATGTTTTACCCTTTTACGTGTCCCTTTTACCACAGCAAACAAATGTGAACTGTTCCACTGGTATTGTGTAAGTTTCTTATTATTGGTGACAGTTGGTAAAAATGAATGAACCCAGGGTGTTGGAGGATTTGCAGTCGGGGCAACCAGTGGGGTATAGATTCTATCAGCGGCTCTCACAAAGGTAGCGCTACTTTTGGGGGCTCGTCTGGTATGCCCCATCTGGGATGCTCGAGCAAGTCAGGTGACATGTCCAGGGTGGAAGAGAAAATGTACTTGGTTGCCGCCACTGACTGGAGTCGAGAACATGCGAGCTGATTGGAGCAAACCACAGTCCTGGAAATGCCCAGAGTGGGGTGGACTGACAAAGAGGTATAGTTGATGAAGAAGGCTCTCCCAGAACTGCTGTCCTAGACCTAAAACCTGAGTATGATGAAGATTACACTATTGTTCTCTTTGAATGGCGAGATAGTGTTCCAGCTGAGTTTCAGAAAAGTGCTGTGAGTTTGGCGGAAGGCCTAGAGGCTCAAGTGATCCGGAGGAAGACCTTTCCCAGCTAAGGTCAGGGAGCCCAGCCTCGGAGGCTGCAGATGGCCCAGCTACAGACGGACCAGCTACAGAGGGTCTGCCTGCAGGGATGGCCCCAGCTTCCTTCTACGCTGATATGAGCCGATTGGTACCGAGAGCCTGATAAAAAGTCACAACATCTCTGCTCATCAGATGTATCAGAAACTGAAATTCTTCTCAGGCCGTGCTCCCACACCAAGAAGGTAGGAATAATTTGACAGTTGAATGGACAGAGCTATGCAGGCAATAGAAGAGTGGAATGTATCTGAGGCAGTGAAGAGGCAACGGATCAGCGAAGGCCTAGGGGGTGCAGCAGCTGATGTTATTTGGAGCCTGAAGAGCGGAAAACCAGATTGTGTGGCTATGGATTACATTGAGGCCTTGTGTACATTTTATGGGAGAACGGAGAAGCTACCTGATTTGATGTACAAGTTCGAACATACCCACCAGAGTCGAGGAGAGAGGTTGTCAGTGGATCGAATCTTGCATCAGATTATCCTGAAAAGGGGATTGATCCTCGGGAAGCTGATCAAGTCAGACTTGAAAGGATTTTGCAAGGGGCTATGCCAAATCCCCCCATTGTGCTCCGATTACTGCTGAAGGGAACACAAGGGGCTCCAACTTACCCAGAGTTGATGAAGAGAAAAGCAACAAGGAGTCAGAGTGGGGGGAGTGCCTAAAGGCTCCTGTAGCACAATCTACACCCAAAGCTACCCCTGCTAAGTTGCCTGCACAGGCGGCCCAAGCACAAGACCCGATACAACAGGCCTTGATGTACATTATGGAAGCTCAAGGTCGAGAAGATGGATATTTGGAAGTGTTTTCAGTGTGGGGAACCAAGACACTTCAAGGCGTAGTGCCCAGAGAAGGATGGGAATGCAGAACTTCTTTCAGAACTCTTGAAAGTGTTGCAGAAGTTATTCTCAAACCAGAAGGTGGAACATTTTCAGGGGTCTCAGTGAAGGAGCCAGCTGGGAACCCCAAAAAGAAACAGAGCTCTGAGATAGATAAAAGGAGAAAGGTTAAGAAGAGGTGCCAGAAAAAAGGCCTGGGGTTGACACTTTTGTCACCCTCGCAGTCAAGTAACCAGTCACTGGGATCGAGGACATGGGCACAGGAGGTTAATGTCTTACCTCCGCCCAGGGCCACTGTTAAGTCCTCTCAGGGTAAGGCAAATGAGATCACAGACCCACCTCTACTAGAAACAACTTAGAGAGCTTACCAGAAAGGTCAGTGGGGCCATCTCCAATTGTATCCGTACAGATAGAGGGCATCTACACTAGGGCCCTGTTGGATACTGGGGCACAGGTCACGCTTCTATACAGAGACTTTTATGACAAATACCTGAGACACATTCCTCTATGCAATCTTAAAGAACTAGAGATCTGGGGGATTGGAACTGTTAAATGCCCATATGAGGGATACATCCCCATTCAGATAACGTTTGGACCAGCAGGTGTTGGGAAAGCATAAGCGTTTGACACACTAGCAGTTGTGTGCCCCAGGCCATCTGGGGCTGGATACAATTCCATACTGATTGGGACAAACACTGACTTGGTGAGGAGGCTGTTGTCGTCTGTGGGAGAAGATGGTTCCATTCCAAATAAGATTCACCCTAAGTTACTTCAATCCTGCAGACATGTAGCCAAGGAACAGAGCGCCCATGCCAAGGGAGTAGGACGTCTGTGGAAATAGGAAACCAGGGAGAGAGTGTTGCAGCCTAGAGAAGTTGCTTGCCTAAAGGGTACAGTCAAATTGACCTGGGATCAACCCAGCACATTTGTTGTGTTAGAAACTGATGAACAGGCTCAAGCTGCAGGAATAGAGATGGTCCCTGAGTTAGTTTTTACTAAGGATCTGTCCTAAACTGCAAATAAGGTGCTGATAAGACTTCAAAATGTTACAGATCATCCAATTACTTTAGGAGCACACATGCTGATGGGATGAGTGAGTGCAGCCACCCCTGTGCTCCCTGAAGAGGCTGATGGGAAAGAAGATTGTCAGAAGATGCAGAAGGAAATTCAGCATTGTACTGAAGCTTTACCCCCCTGCCTGGCAATGCAGAATGAAGTCGCAACTGGCTAGATGGGAGAAGGTTTTCTCAAAGGATGTTTTCCATGTGGGATGTGCCAAGAGTGTACAGAACCAAATCCTGTTGCAAGAGGACAACCCTTTTCGAGAGCGAGCCAGGAGAATACCTTTCAGGGACTTGGAAGACCTTTGGAAGCAGTTGGCCGAGTTGATGATATTTGGGTCATTCAGAAGTCATTCCAGAAGCCTGTACGCCTCTCCTATTGTGGTAGTGCAGAAGAAGAATGGGTCACTGCATATGTGCACTGATTACCGGACTATGAATTGCCATACTGTTCTTGATCAGTACATAATTCCTCGCATTGAAGATGCCCTCAGGTGTCTTACTGGGTCTAAATGGATCAGTGTATTTTCGGAAGACTTTAGAGGAGGATGAAGACCAATTGGAAAAGGTCCTTGCACAGCTCCATGAAGAAGGGTTGAAATTGTTGTTGGAAAAGTGCCAGTTCTACAGAACTTCTGTTACATACTTGGGTCATGTCATCTCTGCTGGAGAGGTAGACACGGCCCTGAAGAAGTTAAGTTTGTAACTGAATTGAGATCCTTCCTGGGATTCTGCTCGTACTATCGGAGGTTTGTGGCAAACTTTGCCAGGGTTGCTCGACTTTTCAATATGCTGTTGCAAGTGGCCACAGGAGAAGGAGAGAATGAGTTCTAAAGTAAAGAAGTCTGGTTGTCACAAGAAGGGAGAATCGGTACAAGATCAATGAACTTCCCAGTGTGAAGAGGCGTTTTGGCATCTGAAGTCTCACTGAAGGGCCAGTATTGGCTTTTGCTGATTAGGGTATGAGTAGAACACCCCCAGTTCGGCATGCAGCAGAACATACGAGCAGGCAAAATTCATGCAAACACTGTTAAGGTTTATGGGACACAAATATGAAAAACCAAAAGTGCTAATTTTAAAGGCATATATGCAAGTTATTACCATAAAAAGTGTATGGGGACACGAGAACTGCCCTAGGGGACATGTATCAATGCAAAAAAAAAGTTTTAAAAAATGTCAGTTTTTTCAGGAGCAGTGATTATTAATAATGATTAAAGTGAAACAATAAAAATGAAATATTCCTTTAAATATTGGGCCTGGGGGGTCTCCTTCATCTGCCTGTAAATTAGCACATCTTTACCATTATCATAACAGTACCACAGCAAAATTACATTTCTAAAGGAAAAAATGTCATATAAAACTGCTTACGGCTGTAATGTATTGTGGGATCTAGGCAATATACATAAAAATCATTGAAAAAAAAGGCGTGGGTTACCCACAGTCTATTACCAGGCCCTTCAGGTCTGGTATGAATATTAGGGGAACCCCATGCCAAATAAAAAAAAATGGCGTGGGGGTCTCCCCAAAATCCATAGCAGACCCTTATGGTATGGTATGGATATTAAGGGGAACAACAGCGCCAAAAAAAAAAAAAACAGTCCATACTAGACCCTTGTCAGAGCACGCAACCTGGCAGACTGCAGGAAAATGGCGGGATGAGAGAGCACCCCCCCTCCTGAACCGTACCAGATCACATGTCCTCAATATGGGGAGGGTGCTTTGATGGGGACAATGGCCCCATCCCCACAACCCTTGCCCAGTGGTTGTAGGAGTCTGCGGGCAGGGGGATTATCGGAATCTGGAAGACCCCCCCAGATCGCGCCCCCCCCTATGTGAATGGGTATCGGGTACATTGTACCCCTACTCATTCACCCAAAAAAGTGTAAAAAAAGTAAAAATTACAGGAGACAGTTTTTGACAACTCCTTAATTAAGTGTCCCGTGACGTAAATCCATCTTAAATCACAGTGCAGATGGAGCGAAAAAAAACAGAAAAACTCCACCTCGATGGGAGGCGTCTGCAGGGGGGCAGGGTCACCCATTTATGCAACCAAATTGCCCCACCATTTGGTCTATAACAGCTGTCAAATAAAAAAAAAGCAGTCAGCGGGAGTTTTTTTTTTTGTTGGGAGGGGGGGGGGGTTCAGTCCACCGGTGCTATGTTAGAAGACATATATTGTCAAAAACCATCTGCTGTAATTTACACTTTTTTGCCACTTTTTTGGGTGAATGGGTAGGGGTACAATGTACCCGATACCCATTCACATAGGGGGGGCTGGGATCTGGGCGTCCCCTTGTTAAAGAGGACTTTCAGATTCTGATAAGCCCCTCGCCTGCAGACCCTCACAACCACCGGACAAGGGTTGTAGGAATGAGGCCCTTGTCTCCATCAACATGGAGACAAGGTGCTTTGGGGGACCCCAAAGTACCCTTCTCGTGTTGAGGGAATGTGGCCTGGTACAGTTTAGGAGTGGGGACGCTCTCTCGTCTTTCCCCTTTTCCTGTGGCCTGTAAGGTTGTGTGCTCAGGTAAGGGTCTGGTATAGATTTTGGGGGGACCCCCAAACCATTTTTTTCCGTTTTGGCACAGAGTTCCCCTTTAAAATCCATACCAGACCTTAAGGGCCTGGTATGGATTTTGAGAAGGAATGCTACGCCATTTTTTTATTTTGGCACAGGGTTCCAATTAATATCCATACCAGACCTGAAGGGCCTGGTAATTGATGCCTTATATAGTATGGGGAGTGCTCCCTAAGCCATGATTGGCCAAAAGTGAGCACGCTGTAATTGGCAAACATGACTGAACAGAGGTAACGGAGGATTTGCAGAAACGTTGCAACCAGTGTTGTATAGGTTCTATCAGTGGCCCTCACGAGGGTAGCACTACAAATGGAAGAAAACAGGACATTCGCTGGCCATAATACATACATACTCTATGTATCTCTTCCCATAAAAGTAATTTTCCATACGTTTGTAACATTACAAGGAAAATAAAATTCCTTAATTTTCCAGTGGAGTGGGAGGTGTAAAAAATCAAGTTATTACATTTCTTAAAAAGATAACTCATTTCAAGGCTGTTAAGGAAGCATACCGTGTTGGAGTATAGGGGTAAAATTCAATTTGTTCAGCTACAAAACCAATTTTCATGCTGTAAGTTTTTCCTTTATTGCAAGATGATATGTGAGCTTAAGAGCTGAATGAAACCTTATCTAGCCGTTCATCCATCTTCGCCATCTTATAAATGCCATCGCCCTGGAATTTTCCCAAGGTCACTGTAAGGACAAAGCAGTAGCCTTGCAGAAAGGTGGCCACAATCGCACTTGTTTGGATGTGATATTTTAATCACCTTGGCAGATTTACAAGCCCAGCCTTTCCCCAGACATAGGATATATTCAGTACGTGTGTGAAGGACAGTTTACCAAATACATTTCCACCCCCTGACTGTTATAACCAGAGAGAGACTGTGACAGATGACAGTTAGTATAGAAGTAAATCAGCATTGATAGCTTTTACATGGGAGAGAATAATGATTTGGAATGAATAATATCCCACTGTTCATGACCAAAGAAAATGTTTTCAATAGAACAGGTTTCACATGTTATTATCAGGATTTAAAGGGGTGTTTCACTTTCAATAAAAATGAACAAAAGTGCATTTATGGGGCCACTAAGATATGATGGAACAACGTCCGCTCTCTTGGACCCCCACTGATCAGCTGATTGGTTGAAGCAGACCCAAGTGCGTGTATTTCTCAGCATTCTAGTAAGAAAGTCTCCACAACAGCAGCCTTAAAAACACATTAGGGAAGTTTACATAGTTAGGCACATACTGAATTAGGTGATGTTGCCTGGCCATAATCGGCTAATATTGGAGAAGATTTAATGCATCTCCCTTGAACATTCTATTGGCACAAATGTTAAAAAAACTATTACTGGTCTCAGATAAACTGTTCAAATTAATTTCTTGTTTAAAATCATTTAGCAAATGATCATCTTCTGTTTAAGGCCTCATGCGCACTGGAAATGAAAAAATACTGGTTTTACAGGCACAAGTAGCCGGATTCAGGTAGAGCGGCGTATATTTGTACGGGCGTAGCGCATCTCATATGCGATACACCGACGTAACATAGAGAGGCAAGAACAGTATTCACAAAGCACTCGCTCCCAAACTTGCGCCGGCGTAACGTAATTTGGCCGGCGTAAGCCCGCCTAATTCAAAGTAGGTTGAAGGAGGGCGTGATACATGTAAATGAACCGTGACCCCATGCAAATGAAGGGCCGAACGAATGGCGCATGCGCACGCATGCTCAGAATCACGTTGCATATACTCCCTAAGATACGACGGCTCAATGCCTTCGACGTGAACATAACCTACGCCCAGTCCCATTCACGTACGACTTACGTAAACGACGTAAAATACGACGGCTTTTCCGACGTCCATACCCTAACATGACTTACCCCTGCTTTATGTGGGATAACTTTACGCTGGATGTACGCCTTACGTAAACGGCGTAGACTACTGCGACGGGCGTAAGTACATTCGTGAATCGGCATATCTAGGTCATTTACATATTCGACACGTAAATCAATGGAAGCGCCCCGTGCGGCCAGCGTAAATATGTGCCCAAGATACGACGGCGTAGGAGACTTACGTTGGTCGTATGAAGCCAAAATTCAGGCGTATCTTATTTGCTGAATAAGGCGCATAGATACGACGGCGCATTCGTGGACTTACGCGGCGCATCAATAGATACGTCGGCGTAAGTTCTTTCTGAATCCGGCTATTGATGTTTTTTTCAGCCTGTAAATGCATCTCTAGGTTAGCCTGTGACTCACTAGATAGTAGTCGCACAATAAGGATGACAGTCCCAGCACCTAAATCTTTAAAACCAAATCAGCAATGGCAGCTTTTATACTTTAGTCAGCATAGGCTACTTTTAAAAGAAAAACATGAATAAGAACATGGAGGCTGCATGCACTGACCTCTTTCTGAAAATTCTACTTGCCCGATTGTCAGGCTGATCCTTAATATTTCCTGTGTTACCAATAGTGTTGGGTGAACGAACCGTTCAGCCCGAGCATGAGTTTGCGCTTAACATTGGTTGTTCGCCTATTTGGCGAACACCCAAATTATCTGGGCTTTTGACCGTTTGTTCGGCCCGCCGAACACCCCACAATTCACGGTACACCGTACTATGCATTGGAAGCCCTGATTAGCTAAAGCAGGGGTCTCAAACTGGCGGGTGTCCCATGAGGCATTGCAAGGCTGACAGTTACAAGCATGACTCCCACAGGCAGGAACAGCTGGAGGACCACCAGTTTGAGACCCCAGGGCTAAAGCAATAAAGGTTTTGCCCAAAAAGGGCACAGCAGCGTCAATATTGTTGACTAAAATATTTTCGTTGACTAAATTAATACTATTTTAGTCGACTAAAAAACGACTAAAACTAAAAATATTCAGATGACTAAAACACGACTAAAACTAAAATTGCATTTTAGTCAAAAGACTATGACTAAAACTAAATTTAATTTACTGTATATCACAATGGCTAAATCTGTGTCTGTAGTGCATGTTCAAACCTTAATACCATAAATAATAAACAATTTATTAGATTTTTACGCCAGGCATATATAATGTTTGGCAGTTCTAAAGAAATAATGCATTAAAATTTAACTAAACCCATCGATTTTAGTTGACGAAAATGCGCCTGTGATTTTAGTCTACTCAGTGGCATCACTAGGGTTGGTGTCACCCGGTGCGGTAAAACATGGTGTCACCCCCCTCTGTCTAGGCTGCCCAGCACCAAGCAGGCAGCGCACATACACGGGGCGCACCCCAAACCAGCCCCTGTAAATGATATTATAGGGCAGTATAGTGGCAGGTTAGGGTAGTATAGAGTGGTATAGTGGCAGGTTGGTGTAGTGGGGTGGTATAGGACAGGTTAAGGTGGTATAGGGCATGTTGGGGTGATATAGGGTAGTTTGGGGTGATATAGGGCAGGTTAGGGTTGCATAGGGCAGGTTGGGGTGGTATAGGGCAAGTTAGGGTGGTACAGGGCAGGTTGGGGTGGTATAGTGCAAGTTAGGGTGGCATAGGGCAAGTTGGGATGGCATGGGAAAGGTTGGGGTGGTACAGGGCAAGTTAGGGTGGCATTGGGCAGGTTGGGGTGATATAGGGCAAGTTATGGTGGCATAGGGCAGATTGGGGTGGTACAGGGCAAGTTAGGGTGGCACAGGGCAAGTTGGGGTGACATGGGAAAGTTTGGGGTGGTACAGGGCAGCCTGGGGTGGTACAGGGCAGGCTGGGGTGGTACAGGGCTGTTTGGGGGGTACAGGGCAGGCTGGGGTGGTACAGGGCAGGCTGTGTGGCACAGGGAAGGCTGGGGTGGTACAGGGCAGGCTGGGGTGGCACAGAGCAGGCTGGGGTGGTACAGGGCAGGCTGGGATTGCACAGGGCAGGCTGGGCATGTCAGCAAAAAAAAATTGATGGTGTCACCCCTCTAGCGGGTGTCACCCGGTGCGGACCGCACCCCCCGCACCCCCCTAGCAACGCCTCTGAGTCTACTATAATACGAATAAAACTAAAACAACTTAGATAACTAACCACTTCCCTTTTCAGTGGTTATACCGGGATGATGCCTGCACCTAAAGGCATCATCTTGGTATCATTCTTTGCTATTGGCAATTCTGAACAAGGCAGACATGATCTGAGTGGCTAATTAGCCACTCGATCACTTCTGAGGGTGCCGGAAGGGGGTACCAATCCCCTCCCACCGCTGCCTTTCCCAGGCTCTCCGGTCCCATCAGGCCAGAAGCGATGCAGCCAAAAGCGATGCAGCCAGCGGCCTGTACAGAGAGAGAGGAACTAACGTTGTTCCCCTTTCTCTGTAACCCTGGAACCCGGGAGCGACGAGCTGTTTGTCACTTCTGGTCCGCCCCTTTGTTTACCTGGCCAGCAAAGGCCAGGTAAGTAGCCGATCAGACAGTTCTGTGTCTGATTGGCTACATAGGAGGCCAGAGTAGACCCCAAATCTCTTCATAAAGAGGACCTGTCACATCCCATGCTATCACAAGGAATGTTGTTCACCCCTTGTGATAGCAATAAAGTTAGTACACAAAAAAGTCTAAAAAATTAATAAATTATATATATATATATATATATATATATATATATATATATATATATATATATATATATATAAGCACCTCTGTCCCACCCAACTTAGGGTTCTTTCACACGGGGCGGATCAGGGATGATCCGCCTTCGTGAACCTCCGCTTGCTCAGCGGGGATCGCCCTGTCTTTTCTCCGCTGTCCTCTATGGGGGGATCGGATGAACACGGACCATCTGTCCGTGTTCACCCAATCCGCAGATGGATGGAAAAATAGGGTTTTCCTCCGTCTGCAGAATCGGAGGATTGCGGCACCAGGCGAGATCGGGTGTCAGCGGTTGTTCATCCGCTGACACCCGCAATCTCATAGGGCCCATGTGAAAGAGCCCTTACGCGCAAATGCATAATTTACTCCACGCATATGTGAACAGTGTTACTCTGTGTAAAATCATCTTTCACATTATGTAAAAAAAAATTGGGCTAACTTTAGAGTATTATTTTTTTTTTATTCATGAAAGTGTTTTTTTTTTTTGGAAAAATTTGCGTTTGAAAAAAAGCTGCGCAAATACCCTGTGGCATAAAAAATTTCAACACCCACCATTTTATTCTATAGTGTCTCTGCTAAAATATATATATATATAATGTTTGGGGTTCTAAGACATTTTCTAGGCAAAAAATGTTGATTTTTTTCATGTATGAGTGAAGGGTCAGAAATGGCCCGAATGGCAAGTAGCTAAAATATGATTAAAGCTAAAATGGCATTTTAGTCAAAAGACTATAACTAACACTAAATTGAAACTTGATGTCAAAATTAACACTGGGGCACAGAACACTGTCAGAGCCATGATTGGACACAGTCATGATGACTTTCTCCAATCAGTTCCCCACAAACGTTTACAATGTCTGTTGGCATGGACCAATAGGGGGGGGGGCTGGATTGAAAACTGGCTACAAGGGCGAGTTCAGAGGGTAGTGATAAATGGGGAGTACTCGGAATGTTCCAATGTGGAAAGTGAGGTCCCTTTGGGTTCTGTCCTGGGACCAATTCTATTTAATTTATTCATAAATGATCTGGAGGATGTGATAAACAGCTCAATCCCAGTATTTGCGGACAATACTAAGCTAAGCGGGCAATAACGTCTCCACGGGATGTGGAAACCTTACAAGAAGATCTGAAAAAATGTATGGGGTGTGCAACTACATGGAAAATGAGGTTTAATGTAGAAACATTTAAAATAATGCAGTTAGGTGGCAAAAACATGAATGCAATCTACTAGGGGGAGAACCTCTGGGGAAATCAAGGATGGAAAAGGACCTGGGGGTCCTAGTACATGACAGGCTCAGCAATGGCATGCAATGCCAATCTGCTGCAAGCAAAGCCAATCGAATATTGGCATTAAAAAGGGAATTAACTCCAGAGATAAAACAATAATTCTCCCACTCTACAAGACTCTGGTCCGGCCTCACCTGGAGTATGCTATCCAGTTCTGGGCTCCAGTCCTTAGGAAGGATGTGCTGTAAATGGAGAGAGTACAGAGAAGGGCAACAAAGCTAATAAATGGACTGGAGGACATTAGTTATGAGGAAAGATTACAAGCACTGAATGTATTCTCTCTGGAGAAGAGACGCTTAAGAGGGGATATGATTTCAATGTACAAATATTATACTGGTGACCCCACAATAGGGATGAAACTTTTCAGTGAAAGGACATTTAAAAAGACTCGCTGACACTCACTAAAATGAGAGGAAAGACAATTTAACCAGAAACTGCGTAAAGGGATCTTTACGGTAAGAGCGGTAAGAAGTGGAATTATCTTCTACAATCAGTGGTTTCAGCAGGGAGCATAGATAATTAAAAAAAACTATTAAATAGGCACCGAAACGACCAAAACATACAGGGACATACAATGTAATATTGACATAAAAATGCACACACACACAGGTTGGCCTTGTGTCTTTTTTCAACCTACTATGTAACTATGTAATCATGGCACATTACTCATAGACCCACCCATTGACCACAAAGAAGCAGAAGGGAAAGTTACATGGGGTGTCACTCCACCTGCAATGGCTATTCCTACCTGTAATGGGCTGCTACTGAACTGACAAGGAAACTGTCAAGTTTCCCCATTAGTGTACCAACAGAGGCCACGAGTGTGCAGGAGAGTGAAGAGGAAACTGTAAATAGATGTATATAGGAAGTTGTCCCTGAAGTTTGCTAAAGTCAAGTGGGCACTTCCCATCCCTATACAAGTTGTTAACCCCTTAATAAACAATAAAAACAAAGCTACAGACTGTTTTTTGATTCAATGTGCCTGCAAAGATTCGGTGTGCCTGGCTGTGCAGAAGTGGGGGATCTCTTTTATCTGCAGCTCCTACGTGGGGTGTGCTAAATATGCATCTAATATTTTTTGTTAGAAGCCTGTAAAATCATGTAAGGCATTGAACCCACGATCAGCAGATCATGGGAGTAATGCCTCGGTCCGACACTACAGTATGTGTAGGTGTCTGCCTGTACCTCCGATACGGGCAGGCAGTTACTAAATGGCAGGAAGCTCAATGAACGACCTATAGCGCTCAACAGCATCCTGATAGTTCATTGAGAACTAAAAGACAACAGCCGCAAAAGCTGACAGAACCTGTAGTTTTCACATTCACAAAACACTGCAAATAAATGATACAGCCTAGCGGGAAGAATATGGGTATAACATGTAACATATTTCAAAAGGTGAACCTATCCCTTAAAAGACGTGCCCAAGACAAGGACCTTCACCACAGGACCACCAGGTATAATTTTAATAAAAGCTGTGGGTTTAAAAAGATTGAAAACAATTTCCTTCCTTTTCATTATTTCGGTTTGTGCTTGATTATGCAAAAACAAAATGTATTTGTCCTTTTTTTTTTCAAATAATAAAATAAAAATGATTGAAACAGATAAAAAAACTTTGATAAAATGAAGCAGAATTATTTTTCTAGAGCCTGACTCAGCGGGAAAAAAATACATTATCAGCAGTCAAATTTATCCGGTGTTTCAAGACGCAATAAATTATACATTAATTTGTGGTCAACAATCACTTTTAATTCTTAATAGCATGTCATGTAAACAATGAATATTTTAAACAGTCTGGGGGAAGTGGATTGTCCACATTTAGAAAGAATAAAGAATTAGGCATAGACAAAAACATTCAGATGTCTGATGACTTTCAGTACATTGAAAACAAAATGAAGAGCAACACTGCCTAATATATATATATATATATATATATATATATATATATATATATATATATATATATATATATATATATATATACACACACACACACATACAGGATATATATATATATATATATATATATATATATATATATATATATATATATATATATATTGTACCCACATACACACACATAAAAGAGCACTATCTTTGCAGACTTATCCTGTAATGGATTTGTATGGAGCCAAGGATGTTTGGCTCTATTAGCTATGAAATAGCTATTAGCCTTATAATTACAGGATCTCTGATTTGGCATAATGCAGCTGATTCGCCTCCCGCTCAGAAGGACTGAGGGCACATTCAAGGTCATCCCTGTGCTTCACTCATTTTCCTTTGATGATAACTTTCAGTGAGCCCCTATGCATCATAGAAAGGCTCTATGCCCCCTTTACATAAATGCAGTCTCAGCTGGCTGCTGAGGTCTTGCTATAGCATAAAATAAGCAAAAACATCCTGTTGGGTAGAATAAACTATGTGGACTTTTTCTATGTGGATTATTATACAATTTGGATTCTTTCTGTTGGAAAACACAAGGTGACTTTACAGTGGCTGGCAAATTATTACTCTTGCATACCTTTCTTTACGGTCAATGTTAAAAAGAAAACACTTTGACAGGATCTAGCTATATGGCCTCATGCTAAAAGCCAGAATCATCTTTTACAAGCGTTTAGGTGCATTTACAGGTGTCAAGCGCATGGGCGTTAAATCATTTCATTGACCATAATAAAAAAAAAATCAGCCCATTGAAAGGAAATAACGCTTAAACGCTAAACGCACCTATCCTTAACATACGTTTAGGCATGTTTAGATGGATTTACAAGTGTCAAGCAGTTTTTCTGCCCAAACTCAGATGCCCTTGGACACGCTGTTAAAAGTTTATGTGTGCATGGACACATAGGGGGTTATTTACTAAATCAGGAGAGTGCAAAATCTGGTGCAGCTCTGCATAGAAACCAATTAGCTTCCAGGCTATATTGCCAAAGCTTAATTGAACAAGCTGAAGTTAGAAGCTGATTGGCTACTGTACCGTGCACAGCTTCTGAGTTCACCATTTTTAGTAAATGTACCCCATAGGCTAACCTGCAGGGGAGTTTAGAGGCAGGACAAAAAAAACGCAAGGTGCCCCTAGAAGCAGCTGTAAAAACATCCAGTGGGCATGTGGCCTAAGTGATGAGCTACTTTCTCTTAGTTTGCTTAGCTAAAACAAACAATTGAAATTGTCAATACGCCTAAAAATTAAAAGTTGAGCGTAACCACTCCTAAAATTGCCCCTCCCAGTGCCACCATTTTTCTCTTCCAGGCATTTGGGAGCTATCAGAGACCTCTGCGCTTTCTCAGCAGATTGCTGCACATAATGTGTGGTGGCATTTATGCGCATGCGCCAAAATCCACCAAGCGTGTGTACGTGTGCCGCAATATTGCAACTTAGCAAAACTTGGCCTCTTGGGATATCTGTGACATAGAAATCTCAGGAGGAAGCGAGACCCAGCATAGGCTGGAAAAACAGAAGTGCTGCCTTGCAACATAACGGTAAAAAAAAAAATGAATATTTTTTTTCTTCATTTGAGTAAGAGGGAGGGAGGACAGAAAAAGTAATGCTTTGCTGTTTAGATGAGCTAAGTTCCTCTTTAACCAACTAAATCAGAAAAAAAGCTGTGTTATTAGAATGTAGGTAGACACAATTTGAACATTCTCAGGGCAGCATTCTTCTGTTTAATACATAGCACTCCATAAGCATGAAAAATTGTGCATACCTTTAGGTCAGTGCAGAGTGGAGGGTGAAATGAGCAGACATTACTGGCACCACTTACAGGGAAGAATAATGGTACAACAGCTGGGGACCTACCTGACACCACACATGGGATTGTCTAAGATCTGAGATCAACATAAAATTCTCTGCCCACCTGCATGAAAATTTGTCCAAGCCTTATTAATTTACATGACAAAAAAAATCCCTGGTGCTTCATTTTATTTCACTGTTGAGAAGTACCGGTAGTTAGAAGTAGATACAGAACATGGAAAGTAAGCAAATCAGTGCTCAGATCAGGCAGACCAGGTAAATCTGATTCTATCAAAATGTTACTGTGCAATTCTCCTGAAATGTGCTGATCTATTTGAGAATCCTGACATCTTATCTGGGCAATCGTAATTCATGACCTGCAGGATCAGTAGTTAGTTTGAATCAGCATGCACATAACAAGATAACTACAAAATTGTGAATTGCAAGGAAGGATGAGATTGGCCAAATTCTTTGAAGATGCAGTCTCCTTTATTTTAAAAGGGCACCTCAGAGTTCTTGTTTCACCCTTCCATCGAATGAAAAGCAAAATCTGATTAGTTACATGGAGCTACCATTCCTAATTTCTTTGGTTTCAGAATAAACAAGTCAGACACTTTTTGTACAATTACAGCAGAATTGTTCATATTGTGTGAAAATGTGAGTGTGTGATTTCATTAGCTCATTCAAGAAAGTATTTAAAACTAGGTCTTACCAAATGCTCCTATATCTTCGTGAACGCATTTCCTCACACCTCTCTTCTCCTCTGCCATGTTTCTCTTCTTTCCTTTTTAGGGACACCTTGGTCCCTCTTTTCTTTTATGTTAGGCAAGATATAACGCCTCCCCCTATGGGGGTTAAGTTTTCTTTTGTGGTAGGACGGACTGTCTGGGTTTGGTCTCTCGTATTTTTTTGCACAGTTGACAGTCTGCCACACTTGTGCTGATTATTGTTCTGGTGGGCTCCATTGTATAGCCTTTACCGGAAGACCGGTGGTCAGCGCAGGATAAGGGTGGGAGTAGGTTCCTGGGGGGCACTGCACATATCCACAGAGAGTTCCCAAAGGGGTGGAGTGGGTGGAGCCTCTCAGGGGGACTGGCGTGATTTCTATGTTTCACGATGTTAATCTTACTGTTTTAGTGAGACAGGATTAGAGGTTAGGAGAGATAGAAGTCCCGTTAGACTTTACCCAGTTTTAGGGCTCCCGGACTGTCCCGTCCTTATCTCCTGAGTTGGCTTATTACTTTTCTATGTTTTGAAGTTTCTCATATGCATTTCTAGCCATCCCTGCATAATTTGTGATACTGGAAGTTTTTGCTACTTGAAGTAACATACACTGTTATGCACTTTTACCATTGTTATGTACGAAACCTTTTTCTCCCAATAAAAATATTTTAAACTTAAAAAAAAAAAAAAAAGAGGTCTTACATAAAAGAGCGTTACGTAAAAAAAAATGTTTTATTAAAAAATAAATAAATCATTAATTGGCCAACATTTCTCTCCCTGGGAACACTGCTTATATTTGGCCGTACCTGACAACCTTGCAAACTGTCTTTGCCCAACACTCCAGTACATCATAATGACTGATGACACAGCTGATGCAGGATTGTTTCTAAATCTACAATGGAAGACATGCTTTCTCCTTGACTGGTGAAGATCTGCTCCTTGCCTGTAACATTCCAAGGAAGAGGAGTGCCCTGGTCACACTCAGAAATAAAAAATTGAATTTCAGCCAACGTGTACTGGGGACATCGTAAAATTTTATTTTGTTCTCTCTTTCACAGAACGTTTTTTCATCTTTTCCTCTAAAACCGCAGAGGTATATCATAGCCCATTTAGATAAAAAGCATGTCTTAATGGAATTGTTCTTTAAAATAAAAAGTATGTTATACTGTGTAAATAACATTTTGTTTTGGATAGTGGAATAGGAAAGATGCCAGGTACACCTGTATATGTGATGATGAGGGTGTCAAGATAAAGTTATGGATTAACTGCCTGTAAACATACTTGTAATGCCACGTACACACGATCGGTTCACCCGATGAAAACGGACCTATGGATTTTATCATCAGATATCCGATGAAGCTGACTTGAATCAGTCTTGCCTACACGCCATCAGTTAACAATCCGATCGTGTCCAACGCGGTAACACAAAACACAACGACGTGCAGAGAAAAATGTTCAATGGTTCCGAGCATGTGTCGACTTAATTCTGAGCATGCGTGGATTTTTGACCCACACACGATCGGTTCGTCCAATGAGACCAGACCGTCTTCATCAGACAAACCGATCATGTGTACAGGGCATTACAGTGTCTCCAGATCCTCATAAATCTGACTTACTTATCTAATATATCCTGTCTTTGCATGCAGCAAGAAAAAAAAAAAGAGAACATGATCATGAATGGCAAGCCACAGTAGGTATAAAGCTAGCTATCAAGACTTTAAATCACTGGTTGCTAGAAAAGAAACTGTATAATGTAGTTTAGGGGTGTCAAACTCAATTTCATCGTGGGCCGCATCAGCATTATGATTGCCCTCAAAAGGGCCGGTTGTATCTGTAAGATTAGATGTCCAGCGCATCCCCTCCCCTTACATTAGATGTCAAGAGCCACCCCACCATCAGAAGTTGAGTCCCCCACTCTCCCTTACATCACAGTGCACCCCCCTTTCCTTATACTGTTGCTGGGGAGAAGCTGGATGCATCGCTTGAAACCAGAAAGTAGGGGTCTGGAAGAGGACCAGAGGAGGGGCTGGAGCTCTCCTGCAGCTGCAGGAGAGGTGTGAGGGCCACATGAAATGGCCTGGAGGGCCATATCCGGCCCCCGGGCCTTGTGTTTGACACCAGTGGTGTAGATTGCCACAGTTGTGAATATGTTTAGAATAGTAGCATTATTATTAGTATTGAGGATTCTCCACAATGATTATATGAAGCAAAGTAAATTAAGCCAACATACCCATTCATTATGACCTCAAATGCATGATCTGTGCCCTTCTTGCAATGCCTCCAAAGCAAAAAAAAAAAAGCACAGCTGCCATTTAGAAATCACAATTTTAGAAATATGTGTTTTGTTTCTTATTCTTATGGGAATTAGTGTAGGAATTATTTTTTTGCCATCTTTCCTTTTATTAATATATTTTATGAATATATTTTCTTACTAATCTTATAATAAAATCCAGGCAAACAGCTAAATACACAGATGAAATACGTACATACAACAGAGCAGTTTTACTTGCTAAAGGATATGTACTGCTGTTCATCTTGTCCTGAGATTGACACAGCTTTGCCAGACAGAGTGGCCATGAAACCAATTACAGGTAAAGACTACAGTGGTGGCTTCTCTCCACCCCTAACCTTCTAACTAGACCTGACTTAAAAAAAAGCAGGAACAAAGATTGTCTCTGGACAGCCGCACTCTGACTAAGCACTAGTTTCAGTGCGAAACGCGTCAGCAGTCAGGTTTTATTTTATTTTTCTGTGGCTTGTAGTGCTGTCCTTCTTTTAATAAAAGGCTACAATGTGTTCAGAGTGCGGCTGTCCAGAGACAATCTTTGTTCCTGCTTTGCTAAGTGCATTGCCTGCACCTGAGTTGTCTACAACGGAGGATATTCATCTGGGTTCCCATCTGGAGCGGCTATTCCCTTTTCCTCAGACTTTTTTTAACCATGGTGCCCAGGCATCCTGGGGTACCCTTAGGTTTACAAAAAAAATATACCAAAAAATTGCCCACAAATTTTGTTTTTTACATTTTAGAATGGGGTGCTGCAAGACTGCGTAGAATTTTAAATTGAATAAACTTTTATTATTATGAAAAAACAATTCAAAGGGGTACAAAATAAAAGAGGGGGGGGAATTAATAATCATTAACAGTACATGGGCGGTATCACAATCATCACAGATGAACATTATTAAAATAGTTTGAAAATTTTATAAGCATTATATCAAACAATTAAGGCAAAACAAATAAGAGGGTCAGAAAGGTTGAAACACCCAGAGAAAGGGGAGTGAAAGAAAAGAAAAGGAAAAAGAAAAGAAAGAAAAAAAAAAGCAAAGCTAAGACAGTGGTGGACACGAAGTGTATCAAAAGACTGAAAAGCCATCATATTTCACCTCTAAACAGGTAAATCATTGAGGGGGAGAAAGGGAGAAAAGGGCCAGAAGGGAATTGGTGAAGGTGCAAAGGCAAGTAGGTCAATAATCCATTCCCCCGCAGCTTAGCCAACTACCAAGCCTGTCCTAAGTGGAGAGTCTATTGCAAAACTTATCCGAAGTTGAGTAAGATTGTGTAGAATTTTAAAGGGGGCCTTGACTGAAAAAAGGTTGAGAAACACTGGACTAGACAATGATATTGCAGCAGAAAACCGATGAAGTCATCCCTCTGCTCACATTGCTATTCTTCTCTCAGCATGTTCCAAGTCAACACAATTGCATTTAGTACACCTGGTTTGCTCCCGGTCCTGCCCCTCCCTCTGCACACTGCTGTACAATGGACCACAAGAGCCTCCTACTAAGTTAATTTCCGGGTACTAACACTAGCTGGATTAGGAGAGGAGCTCCAGGCTCCTTCACAAAAAGTTAAAACTCAGCAGCTACAAATACTGTAGCTGCTGACTTTTAATATAAGGATACTTACCTGTCCTGGGATCCCACAATGTCCTCACTCGAGCCAAGTCTTCATTCAGCTTCAGGTGCAGGCACTGGCATCTCTAGTATGGAAAACAGGAAGTGAAGCCTTGTGGCACTGCATTTTGAATGGTCCCATAGTCTTCTGGGACCTATGACGTGCCCAGAAGACTGCAGGGAAAGAAGGGGAGACCGAACTTCCAGCTCAGTTTGCCACGAAGATCTGATCCGGAAGTGGTAGTCAAAACCAAGTACTAATTCCCCCAACAAAATGCCAAATGTGGCAGTGGAGGGGAGGAGGGTGCAAATTAGGGTGGAGCTTCACTTTATCGGAGAAGTGTGGGATTTAAAAAAGAAAACAAACATGCATACTCACCTCCCTGCTGCAGCATCAGTCTGATGCTGCAGTTGTCCCCGCCTGCTCTATGCCTAAGAAATGAGTGCTCACATGAACGATAATCACTCAGTTTTCAGTCCGCTTGTAATGGTAGGGGGTTTAGGGTGATGGGGTGATTGTCACGTCCTCCATGTTTCCCTCCTTGTTGAGCACAAAGCAAGGTTCACATGAGAGGTTTACCCTGGGGTGGCTTTTTCTGAGCTACGCTAGGCACTTTGTACAGAGTCACTGCCTTACACTACCTTTACTTGAACAGAGAACCAAGTTCTAATCATTTTTTAAGAGGGACACACAGAGCAAATACCCTCTCCAACTGTCTAGCATATCACTGCTACCTCACTCCCAGTAACAGTTTGGCGCCCCTCCATGCACCTAGCACTGACTCCATGTGTGCATTTTACTTAGTTCTTCCTCTTCCATACCTGTGTAGAGGTGGGGGACATCTGCAGTGCTGATCTGTTCCCATTGCTTTGGGAGATGGACCTGCTCAAAGGTAAAGTTTTAAAGGTTTACTGAACAAAAAGTTAACGCAACAGTTTAACATAAAGTGCAGTCTTTTCCTAACATCGCTAGTCCCTAACTTCAGGTGTGTGGCTGCCCTAGCATAGGAAAGAGTCAATTCTTGGCAAAGTCCATGGATGGTATCTTCAGGGAGGACTGCAAGTCCCAGCAATCTCCCTTAATAGTGAGAACTCTGAACTTGGCGCTGGCAATCCAGACTCCAGCAATGGCAATGAGCAATTCCCACACATTTCTCCCTCTGGCACCCTGCAGCAGCTCTGTGTAGTGGCTGAAGAGCTGGGTCTTGTCTGTGTATTTCCTTCCCATGCAGACTGTGTGTGCCTGGGCAGAGCGCTCCCCCTTTTATTTGCAGCACAGGGAAAGAAGGAGAGTTTAGCAAAAAGTGCCGGAAACAGGTAAACTGTTTCCCTCCCGGCTGGGGAAGCATACAATTCTACCTGCCTACATGCTCTGAGAAAATAGTGGTTAATGTCAGTCCCCACCCTGGTGCTCTGCTCACCAGAGCGCTGGGCAGTAGGTGCGAGTGGCTGAATTAGGCTCTCAGCTGTGCTCTGGGAGACTGAGCCAGCTGCTGGTCAGGCATCTGGGTGAATCACAATATTATGGTCAGTATCCTTCCAGAACCTGGAGTGGCTCTGTGATGTTAGCTGACAGCAGGCTTTAACCCACTGTTGGCTCATTCTGGGTCACCAGAGAGCACAAGTAAGTGCACTGACCCAGACGAGAAGTATAGCCAAAAAACGCATTGGCCATACTTTTCTTTTTCTGTTTCAATAGTATTTATTAGTTTTCTTCACAGACAAAAAGTAGTACATATCAACGTCACTTCCTTCTCTAGACAATGATTCAACAATCTGTTCACCATCACATCGTGCCATTGCCTACGAGGGTTACGACCACCCAAAACATATGTAACTCCACATCATTCAATTGGCAATTTAGGCGATGGTAAACAACACTCAAGATTTGTGAAAAGGAGGCAGTAAAGCAGAAAAAGGCGGGATCCAATCCCGTCGGAGAACAATAGGAAAGGAGACAGTGGGATGAGAAAGAAGAGGGGGGAATTGGGAGAGTTGAGGCTCCGCGCACCGCTAAATAATCCACAAGATATACCTAAGTACCACTCGACCCAGGATCACCAGTTAAGTAGCAGATCCAAGGATCCCAGACTTTATGGAACTGCTTCATCTTGTCCTGCATGAGCGCCGTTAGCCTCTCATTCAACATAAGCCAGGACAATTTGTATTTAAGTTGATCAAATGGCAAGGCCGCGGACTTCCAGTTTCTCGCTATGGTTATTTTTGCTGAGGTGAATATGAATGCCACCAGTCTCCTCTGGGGTCCTGAAGCGTCAGGTATCTTACCCCCCAGGAGCGCATGTTTAGCAGCTTTAACTAAATTGATCTGGGTCAGGGAGTAGATGAAATTGTACACCCTGATCCAGAATCTCCGGACCCTAGGACAGGTCCACCACATATGGAATGTGGACCCCGTCTGTCCGCATCCTCTGAAACAGTCCCGAGAGGCACCTGGCACGAAAGCGGCCAGTCTAGCCGGGACCATATACCACCTCAGCAGGACCTTGTAGTTAGCTTCTATAATGGAAGTATTCATGATCGATCGAGACGCCGATTCCGACAGCCTGTGCCATTCGTCAATCTCGAACGTTTCCTGCAAATCCTCCTCCCATTGGAGCATATAGCCCAACTTTTTCGAGGAGTATGACAGGATAGAATAAATAGCAGAAATATGGCCCCTGACTTTATCGTGTTGCCTACATAAATACTCCATAGAAGTCATAGTAGTTAAATCGCCTTTGCGGGCGACAGTTTGCAAAAAGTGGTGCAGTTGCGTATATCTAAAGCGTTCAGTCACTGGCATTTGGTATTTTTCAACTAACGTTTTTTCCGACAATATCCCTTTGTGATCACAAAGATCGGCAATTCGTAGAAGACCCTTATTTGTCCACCAGTGAAACCCTACTGGAGAGAGGCCCGGGGTGAAATCCCTGTTCTTTAACAAGGGTGCTAACGGATTGTGAGGGGATTTAAACGTCCTATTCCTGGAGAGCCTGTCCCAAATTTCCAATGAGAATGACAGTGTCGGACACAGTATGACCGGCCTGTCCCTCATAGGGAGCCACATAATATGAGATATCAAATCAGGTCGACAGGCATAGGATTCCATAGTCATCCATATTGCGTCAGGCTTTTGGGAATGGTACCTCGTAAGGTGGGCCAACTGGGCCGCGTAAAAGTACTTCATAAGGTCAGGCAGTCCCAAGCCACCCCTTTGCTTTGGTGTGTACATAGTACCCCTATTCACCCTAGGCCTCTTATCTCCCCAGACGAATTGCAATATCTTCTTTTGGAATATGTGGAGGTCAGATCGAACTAGTGACACAGGCAAGGTACGAAACAAATATAAAACCTTGGGTAGTACAATCATTTTTATGGAGTGCAATCTGCCAAACCACGAAGGGGGATGAATCTGCCACCTGGCCAAATCGTCTGATAGGCGTTTAAATAGGGCTGGGTAATTCTGGCTATACAACGTCTGGACAGATGAGGTCAAATTTATACCGAGGTAGGGAAGAGCTTCCCTGTCCCACTTGAACCTGTGTGAGCGCTCAAGAGTCTCCTGAGTTGATTTCGGTAAAGATATATTAAGTGCTCTTGATTTCTCGTGATTAATTCGGAGTCCTGAAATTTCTGAAAATGGTTGCAAAATCGCGTATAAGTTAGGGAGGGAAGTAATGGGCGACGACAATGTCAATAGCAGGTCATCTGCAAAGAACAAGCACTTGTGCTCGTCTTCCCCACAAACTATACCCTTGACATTGGGACTCGAACGGATTTTTATCGCCAAAGGCTCAATTGCTAAAACAAATAGCAGCGGCGATAGCGGACAGCCTTGCCGTGTTCCTCTTTTGATATCGAACGGTGGGGATGAGTAGCCCCTCAATTTCAATAATGCTGAGGGAGAATGATACAGCGTTCGCAAGAGTACCAGAAAGCGCTCACCGAAACCGAAACGGTGCAATACATCAAAAAGGTATTCCCACGAGAGAGAGTCAAACGCCTTCTGGATGTCGAGCGAAAGCAGCATCCCCTGCCTAGGACCCATACAGTCCCAGTCCGACTGAACTGCCGAGATTAAATTTATGACTCTGCGAGTCTGATCTGACGCCTGACGGTTGGGAACAAATCCCGCCTGGTCAGGGTGGATGTAATTTGAAAGAAATGTATTTAGTCTGAATGCTAGCACCTTCGTCAATAACTTTAGATCTGTATTGATCAAGGAGATTGGGCGATAGTTGGCGCAATCTCCGTGATCCCGACCCGGTTTTGGTATAACGTGTAGATATGCTACGTTTTCGTGGTCAGGAATATTACTTCCCCTCCTTAAGTCATTAAAATAGGAACACAAATGTGGAGCTAGAATTTCGCTATATTTCCTATAGTAATGGCCAGTGAAGCCATCGGGTCCAGGTGCTTTAGAGGGATGGATGGTTTTTATGGCCAGTTTAATTTCGGACTCCGTAAATTCCCCCTCCATAAGTTCCCTGTGAGCCTGGGTGAGTCGGGGCAGTTGCACATCGTGGAAAAACTGATCCGCCTTTGAGGGCACATAGCTAGCAGGAGAGCTATAAAGTGTTGCATAAAATTTCTGAAATTCCCCAAGAATGGATTCCGGATTCTGAGTGGGGTGACCTGAGGGTAGTCGTAATTTAGGTAACGTGGCAGCGTGTTGTCGGGGCACTAGCTTCCTGGCTAACATTGTGGTGGGTTTATCTCCCATTGTGTAGAATCTATGCTTGGACCAGCTAATATGTTTTTCTGCTCGGGTGGTCAGACTAAGATTAAGAGCCAGTCGTGCGTCATCTATCTTACGTCTAATGTCAGTCTGGGGGTTTCTGCGCTGCTCCTCCAACAGATGGTCTAGATCTTCCTCCAATAGTCTTATTGATTGCTCCCGATTCCTCTTTTCCCTAGCAGCCAATTGGATCAATTTACCCCGCACCGTAACCTTATGGGCACCCCAATTAATGGTAGGGGAAGTATCCGAAGCCTTATTATTACTGAAGTACTCTTGTAGTGCCTTTTCAATTTCAGCGTACAGTAAGGGATCATTTAGTAGGCTAGCGTTAAGTCTCCAAGGAGAAGGGCCGGGTTTAGACCACAGTCCTTTCACTGACAATTTAACCGGAGAATGATCTGACCATGGGGTCGACAATATCTTAACCGACGTCATATACGGCAGCAAAGGGGTACGCACTAAAATGTGATCTATCCGGGAATATGTGTGGTGCACCTGCGAAAAGTGTGTGTAGTCTCTTACCGTGGGATTACCCTCCCTCCATGCATCTATCAAATCGTATAGATGTAACAGGCGCGCCACCCTGCTACTACCCGTCGGTGGCCTTCTAAGGATCGGTCTAGCTGGATCCGATTTGTCCGTTATTCTATCTAGCGGGATATTACTGTCCCCCCCCATTATCACCTGTCCCAGTACCTTAGGCATTAATATTCTGAGCATTTTGCTAAAGAATTCAGTCTGTCCCGTGTTAGGGGCGTAGTAAGATATGAAGGTGACTAGCTGGTCATGAAGGCGACCAGCAGCCATTACATATCTACCTTCCTTATCTCTCACCACTGTGAGGGGAGTGAAGGGAGTCCGCCTAGATAGGCAGATCGCCACCCCACCCCGCTTAGCGGGTCCGCTCGCCAAATAAAATTGTGGATATTTCACATTTAGATACCTAGGAGCCGACGTTTTAGAAAAGTGAGTCTCCTGTAATAAGAGGACATCAGCTTTCTGTTTGTGATAGAATTGAAAAGCCTTTGTTCTTTTAATAGGGGAATTAAAACCATGTACATTGTGGGTGACTATTGAATAGTCCGTGGGAAAACTACCGGCCATCGTGGTGGGGCAGAGCACTCTTACCTTGTGTCAACCAGCACGAGCAGGAAGCAGTAAAAAGACAGATTTCCAGTACAACCTGGGACCAGGGCCAAGTGGACATGGTGGAGCGCGGAGCCTGAACTCGGGGGAGGAGGATGAGACCAAAGGGAAAAGAGAAAAAGAAATATAGGTAAAAGAACAAAAAGCATACATTAGACCATAAGCCTGTAAAACTATTTACAGGCAACCTGAGATAATTTACAACATTATGGGGAGTAGCCCCAACCGGATGCAACATCCAGAGTCGCATGAGCAAGGGTACCCTCCTCCGTAGAGGAGAAGTAGTCTCGCAACTGGGTGGCATGGATGGCCTCCCCAACCCAACCTACTAAAACCATAATTGCAGGTCAAAAAGACATAAAAAGAATAAAACATGGAACATATTTCAACGTT